>NC_056625.2:39745817-40045817 GCF_002870075.4 Lactuca sativa | reverse complement strand
ATGTTAAATCCGAAGTTGTATGTTTTTTTGTGCCATTTGGGCCAAATCTTTATTGATGTATATCAATTATGGAAATTGTTATGTCTCATTGATTGTATATCCTTGAATCAAATCAATGATTGTTATGGAAAGTTTGTCACATGATTCACATATACCCTTGTTGTTCCTTGTTCCTCTTTGATTCTACCATATTGAAGTATATATATAGCATAACGTTATATTGTATCTATCATTGAACTCACTAGGCGTCACCGCTTACCCTCTCAATGTTTAACAAATTGCAGGAGATAAGCATCCAGTATAGTTATATACTGGTAGAAGATTTTTTTGAATAGTTTGAACTATTGTATTGATAGAAGCTTAAAACTAGTTTGAAACTATTGTACTTTGCACTCCCATATGTATAAACCTATAGAATCCTGGGAAGTTATGTAATATATAACACTTTAAAATAGTCGGTGAAACATCCCAAAAATACGACCCGAAAATTTCATTTTTAAATATAACAAAGATCATAAAACTGAGTATAACATAATAAAATCATACGTAGCGTATCTCAAAACCATAATAAAACACTGTGAGAAAAACTGTATCACAACTGTATAAAAACATATCGAAGAAACTGAATCAACTCCCAGGACAAAACTGAAGCTGTGGTGTGTGCGATGCCATCATCCCGAGCTCTTCCCATTACTTGCGGAAGCACCTGAAACCAAAACTGAAACTGTAAGCACGAAGCTTAGTGAGCTCCCCCAAATTACCACATACCATACAAACATATAACAACTACTGGGGCTTGCCCACTGCATCGGACCGAAGTCCGGAAACTGCAACGGACCGAAGTCCGGAACTAACCAGGGCCTTGCCCTCTGCATCGGATTGAAGTCCAGAAACTACATCGGACCGAAGTCCGGAACTAACCAGGGCCTTGCCCTCTGCATCGGACCGAAGTCCGGAACTAACCAGGGCCTTGCCCTCTGCATCGGACCGAAGTCCGGAACTACTGAGGCCTTGCCTCCTGCATCGGACCGAAATCCGGAACTAACTGCATCGGACCGAAGTCCGGAACTGACTGCATCGGACAGAAGTCCGGAACTACTGAACATAGCATAGTATAACATATCAACTAACTCAACAAAACATACTACATACTGCTTCAGGCCATAACCCAGAACACATAACACACAAACCTGTCTGAGCCACGAAGGCGTCAAACATACTAACTACTGCATCGGATCGAGGTCCGGAAACTACTGCTAGCTAAATGGGCCGGCATTGTGGCCTTAGACCCGTTCCTACTGGAAGAAAACTCACCTCATGAACTGGCTGCTGAGTGTAAGGCCCTGGAAGCTATCTGATGCTGCTCCGGTATCTCCCCGGCTACAATTCCACAAACACACTCAATCAAATACTAATAACCGCTTTGGGGTAAAATGACTCTTTTACCCCTGGCTAAAGTCAACTCTCTCGGTCAAAGTCAACTTACAGTTGACCTGACTCGCCGAGTTGGGCCGTCAACTCGCCGAGTCCCTACTCTCACTTTTCAACCCTGCTCGCTGCTACTCGTCGAGTATGGCATCAACTCGATGAGTTCCCTTTCGATTCTAGAACTCAGACTATCTGCATCCGACTCGCCGAGTTGTATGAACAACTCGACGAGTTTTTCTTGAATCTATGAAGATTGCCTTGGACTTGCCGAGTTGTATGAACAACTCGTCGAGTCCCTCCATTATTGAGTCAGACCTCCGGTTCACTGAGTCCATTCTACTACTCACTGGTCCCCACTCGGAATCACTCAAAAGGGGAAAAATCGAGGAATCGCGGCTCGACTCACCGATTCCGAAGAACGACTCGCCGAGTCGCATGCATGCAGTTACTAAAAACTCGATTCTGCTTGAATCCAACGCATATAACTTGTAGATCTGGGCTTCTTATGCTCGATTAACACGTAAAGATTCTATCTTTATGTGCCCATAAGCATCCATGAAGATTAAAAGGCTCAAAAGGAATAATAAGGCTAGATCTAGGGTTCTCATGCAAGACAACTTCGAAAAAGGCAATAGATCCGGGCTCTAAAACTCCTAAATGAACAGATCTGGGGATATCTCGACCCAACAAGGCATCCATACAACTAAAGCTTGGAAAATACATTAAACTAGCCTTAGAGGTGTTCTAATGGAGATTTTAAGCATAAAACAGAATAATTCCGAGACACACCTCAATGATCTCTGACTTGGCCTTGGATCTCTGCTCTACACTTCCTCTTTTGGTTCCTTTCTTCTTTCTCCTCTTCAATTCTTCAAGAATCCACATAAAAACACTTTAATCACACAAGGAATGATTTAGGGTTTCTCACAAGCTCTCTGAGGGTGAAGGAGGCGAGTTGGGGCACATAACATTGCTTAAATAGTGAGCAAACCCGGGGATTTAGGGTTTCTTCTTGGCAGGCGAACTCGCTGAGTCCCGAATATGGACTCGTCGAGTCACCAACTTACACGTGCTCGAAATCCCGTCTCTACTCGACGATTCGGGCTATAGACTCGCCGAGTCCCTCTAGAAAACTTCTAAATAAATAACATGGAAACAACATACCAGAGACGGGTCGTTACAGTCGGTTTGTATCCAGTAGTTTGTAATCTCTTTATCAATGTAAAATATTGTTTTTATGGTTATGCATGTAGCATGTTTTGGAGTAACTATATTGTCAAGTATGAAATTTTGGGTCTTTCATAAATACGAAAGTGAGGGTTTTTCATCTAATATTCATGCAAATTTGATTTTTCCAAGGTTTTTATCCTAACTAGCATGGCATGGGGTACTTGTAATATAAAACTAGTAGAATGACATACCTTTCTTGTAGCTTGGATTCCTTACTACCTTGTGAGCCTAGCACCCCAAATGTGATGCCTCAAATGTTTCACACAACAACACAACTCTTGGAATAACTTGAGAGAAGAACACTTGATCACAAAATCGGCTAGCCCTCTCCCTTTTAGTCTTAGTGACGATTTTACTCCATGTGAGGTTCTTTATATGGTGTGTCACATGTAGGGTTACACCATGTAAACCCTAAATGTGCATGGCTTTTCATTTCCCCATGATCCATGGGTTTTAACCTCCATGGAGCATCCATGGAGTACCCAATGAGTCCTAGCCCAATCTAGTGAATCATGAACCATAAGCCCACCATACAAGAATGAAAGATTTACATGATCAATCCTCACATATTTAATTAGTCTCTTTTTTATCACAAAATTAATTCCAAATTAATAGTTGATCAGTACTAATTAAATAATATGATTTCATATTAATATATTATAACTTATAATATATTAACAAATCGTAAGTGTCCTTTTTCTCATTGTGTCTATCCAGTTGTTGAGATGCCATGCAATCCAAATGGACCATGCCAAACCGGTTCAAGTACATACTAAATATAGTTATGGACTTAGACACCTTATCCAATAGTCTCCCACTTGGATAAGTCTAATAACTATAGTTACATGTATGACTTTAGGAACCGACCAGCAATCGTAGCTCTTTCAAAGTCTTGCAGAACTAAGATGATGATGCGCAATTTAAGATAAGTGATCATATAATCCTCTGTTCTAGATATCAGCCGGACAAATACATGGAAAAATGTCGTACTTATTGTACAGTAGTTTGTTTCCCGATTTTCGATTTGTTTGACATAGAACTAAAATGAACACATCAATTTGGTTCTGACCGGGCCCGGTACATAGGTCAAAACAAAATCATCGAGGGGCCCAAATTCTAATCCTCCAAGGACTAGAAGGAACATATAAACTTCGACTCATATGCTTGTACTAACTATTTGTTGAATCATACACAAAAGCACGTTTTATAACATCGAGTTACCGATGCGTTTTCGTACAATCAATGCACAACCAAATCAAAATCAACAACTCATATTTCTAGGTTTGAAGACTTATATGATGTTACCGTCTCACGATCACTCGAGATAAATTCCATGAAGTGATACAAGTGAGCGTGGGTTGAGTCCAATACTCAGAACTTATGAGCACTCATGAATGTTTAGCAGCTTTTGCTATGTCTAACATCTTAGACATCTACAAGCCCAATTCATGACAGTTTTGATTCATATATACTTCCAACATATGACTGACTGTGGAGAGTTTGAATAAAGTAATTATTCTGGAAGTCAAAACATGCAAAATTGAAACAATAGTAAATAATTGACACAAGATAGCAACACCTTACTTATAAATAAACAACAACTTTTATTTAATCATCAAATGTCAATTTACATTTTACAAGTTTCAGAAATAACTATCTAATCTGTAAAACTATATCATCCTTCAGCCCGATGCGCCTCGCATGTTTCAAATGCTTAACCTTACATAGTCCCTTCGTGAGGGGATCTGTTGGGTTCTCATCCGATGATACCCTCTTTACCACGAGGAGTCCTTCTTCTATCTGATGTCTAATGAAGTGGTATTTTCTGTCGATGTGCCTGGATCTGTCGTGATCCCTTGGTTCCTTAGCTAAGGCAATTGCACCCTCATTGTCACAGAAAATCTCCATAGGCTCCTTAATAGCTGGTACAACTCTAAGGTATCTAATGAAGTTCTTTAGCCATATAGCCTCCTTTGATGCCTCGCTTGCTGCTATGTACTCTGATTCGCAAGTTGAATCAACTATTGTTTCTTTCTTGGAACTCTTCCAAGTAATTGCTCCTCCATTTAGAGTAAAGACCTAGCCTGACTGAGAGTGGAAGTTATCTCTATCAGTCTGGAAACCAACACCACTATACCCCACTACTCTCAAGTCATCACTCCCACCAAGGTTAAGGACCCGGTTCATAGTCCTTCGTAGGTACTTGAGAATATTCTTCACCGCAGTCCAGTGATTCCCTTGATATCTGCTGACCATGCTCAAAGCAAAGGCCACATCAGGGCGAGTACAAGTTATAACATACATGATTGAGCATACAGCGGAAGCATACAATACTTTACTCATCTCAGCTATCTCAGCCTCTGTACTCGGGTTCTGAGTCTTACTCAATTTGGCGTTACACTGGATTGGTAAGTCACCATTCTTGGAATCCTGCATGTTGAACCTCTTCAGCACCTTATCCAAGTAGGTACTTTGACTAAGTCCAATTAGTCTCTTACTCCTTTCTCTCAAAATCCTTATCACTAGGATATATGCAGCTTCTCCAAGGTCCTTCATAGCGAAACACTTCCCAAGCCAGGATTTAACCTCCTGCAAGGTTGGGATGTCATTTCCTATGAGTAGTACGTCATCCACATACAGTACCAAAAAGCTAACTATACTCCCACTAGCCTTAACATATACACAGGACTCATCTTCTCTCTTTGAAAAAACCTAACTCTTTGACTTTCTCATCGAAACAAAGATTCCATCTGCGAGATGCTTGTTTCAATCCATAGATGGATTTCTCAAGCTTACACACTCTATTAGGGTGCTTTGCATCGACAAAACCCTCTGACTGACTCATCTAAACATCCTAAAACAACTTTCCATTAAAGAAAGCGGTTTTGACATCCATTTGCCATATTTCATAATCATGAAATGCAGCTATGGCTAGCAAAACCATAATAGACTTAATCTTCACTACAGGTGAGAAGGTCTCATCATAGTCAACTCCCGGAGTTTGAGTAAAGCCCTTTACATCCAGTCGCGCTTTACAAGTGTGTACATTCCCATCCATGTCGGTCTTCTTCTTGAAGATCCATTTGCACTCGACCGTATTACGACCCGGTACATTGTCAACCAAGTTCCAAACTTGATTTCATACATGGACTGAATCTCGTTGTCCATGGCCTCTTTACATTTGGCGGACTCAGGGCTTGCCATGGCTTCCTTAAAGCAGTTAGGCTCATCCAAATTTACCAGTGTACTATCATTGATAAATGCATCACCTTCCGCAGTAATATGAAAACCATAGTAACGCTCAGGTGGATTCCTAACTCTTATGGAACGCCTCAGAGGTACGGACTCATCAACAGGAGTTTCCTCCTCAGGTTGATTGCTAGGGTTTGAGGTTCCTTCACCGCTTGACTCTTGAAGCTCTTCAAGATCAATTTGCCTCCCACTGTTTTCTTGGCTTATAAACTGTAACGTCTGTGTTTCCGGGCTTGGCATTTTTAGCAATATAACAGTCTAGGTTAACCTTTGTAACCCGTTTTGAAATAATAAGAGTGTATTATTTGAGTATTATGTGTTTTGTGCTTAATTGCTTAATTATGTGGTTTGATTAATTAAGAATAAAAATAAGCGTCAAAATTTAAGTGTAAAATAAACTTAATATCTTTGGGTAATGTTGTAGTAGTTGAAACGAGGTTTCCGAATATATATAGAACGCCCAAATCTGACTTCGTATGGGGAAGTTATGATTTTATCGAAGTTTCGGCTTAGCGGTATGCAGCCTGAAATACTCGATTTGAGATCGAGCGGTTTTTAGCCGAAGCAATCTAAACGAGGATCGAAGGTCTCATTGTTGGTATCGAAAAGATAAAAAGTTAGGCGAGAACAGACGTCAAAAAAAGAAGTTATGAATTTATAACGAATTTTTTCTGTCCCAACCTATTAAAAATAAATTTAAAATTAGCCGACGGAGTCTAAACGAAAGTTGTAGAGCGTAGTCTCACCTTCGCGTGGATATAAAGAACGTCGAAAACGGATCTCGTATAAAGAAGATATGAATTTTCGAAGTTTATTAAATAATTAATAATTAAATTTAATTATTAAATCCGGCATTATCCGAAGAGGAGTCATCGGACTCATCCGAAGTACGCCCAGCGTATTAGCGTACTCCCCGCATACAGTGAAGCATGACACGCCTCGCACTCGAGTTCTTTGGATACGTAAGCAATGACGATTCTGAGGCACTACGCCCCGCGTACTCCGAGGCTCCAGCCTCCTATAAATAGGATGCGAGGGCAGCCGACTCATTTGCTATTTTTCTCTCTTCTCTCTCCCGTTTTACCTCGATTTGTGTGCCATAAGTACCCCGAAGCCCCGGAAATATTCCCGAGTCCCGAAGCAAGTTTCGAAGCCCCGAAGATCCCGAGAAGTGCGATTCCCGAGACGAAGCTCTGCCCGCGAGAAGTTCGATTTTTGTGGAGATCTTCCAGATCTGCTGAGGATTACTACTACTGTAAGCCGTAGTGCTGTCTGATCATCTTCTGATCAAGTGAGTGTATACTGCCTTTCATAAACACGATAATAATACAAGTATGGTTCGAGTGTATTAAGTATATTGTTGTTTATATGTGTAAGTGTATAGTTACTTTCTTCTAACGCATAATTATGAAGTATTTTATACGAAATACATGTTATGTGTATAACTTTGTTGTTATGTGTGTGAATGTATATTCACTCTCTTCTATCTCATAGATCTGAATTGTTTTCTATGAAATACGTGTTATGTGGGTGTGCCTCATTTGTTATGTGGAATATATATTGAATGAAAATGCTATACAGGTTTTAAACTATGTATAAAAATATATATTTTTATCTACTAATATGTTGGGTAGAACATGGGTAGATAGTTGGTGTGTAATAAACATATGAGAGGCCTCGATGTTGTTGTTGTTGATCTAGTTATTCAGCGGAGTATGGATAACGACCACAGACTCCTTCTAGACAGTCTTGTGGAATGCTAGCAGGTTCATAACCTGTAGGTGTTTTGAACGATGTGTTGACCGGTGTACTCTATCCCCCTCATGGTTTCCTTTAGGATATCTATTGTTGAGGAAACCCCTTAGCAGTGATGTCCGTCCCGATGAAAATCCTAGATTAGGTCCCTTGAGATAGATGTTGTTTTAGGGACGTAAAGTGAGGATAACGGGAATGGGTAATCGGGATAGTGATTGGTTGGTGAAATTAAATATAATTTATTTATTGTGGGTTGAAAACCCTATATGCTCACCAGGCTCCCAAGCCTGACCCACTCATTTTATTTGTATTACAGGAAGTGGCGCAAGGGCGTAAGATGGATGAATCATCGAGTTGTTTTGTTTACAAGTCTGTATATGTATATATTTGTTGAATGACTTGTAATGTTATCGTTTATGCTTTATGGTCTGTATCGGAACATGACATCCCGAGTTTTGATTATATAATGAAAATGCATCTCTTGATGAAATGCTTTGATAAATATTATTTTATTGTGTTTTGTTTTGGGAACAAATTCCGCAACACTTTTAAATCAAAAGGATTTACTCTGAAATTATTTTAAAAAGCATAAATGAAATCGGTCTTTTCTGGCCGTGATTTTAGGGATGTCACAGTTGGTATCAGAGCATTAGTTTAAGCGAACTAGGAATTTGTAGGATTTCTAGACTTAAACTTAGAATGTTAAGTGGAATTTTGAGATGTGTGTCTGTTGGATTTTAGACATGAGCACTAGTTTATTTTAGGAAAGTTGCCTAAAATGCTTTTATGTGCTAAATGTTATATGTTGCCATATATGATATTAATTGTTCGGATCAACGGTCTGTTGCCGACCGGATCTGGAAACCTTATGTGTGTAGGATTCTAAGCGTATGCCTACATTATTAGAACTAGCATGTAAACGTTTCGGAGTAATAAGGATGATTTGAATATCTATCGTGAATGAGGATCTAATTTCACCTTATTCGGTGTGTAGATCAAAAATGGTGAGAACAAGGAGTGGCGTAGGAAACGCGGATGAAAACAGGAATCAACCGCCAGTGATTGAGCAAATACCTGTTGTAGCAGCAGCACCAGAACCAATAACGATGGCTGGGATGCAAGCCATGATTCGGGCTATGTTAGCCGAACAAAGGGATGAGATGCGACAGATGTTGCAGGATAATAGGAACGAACCTATCATACCTATTGAGGAACCTGAATTGATTCCCGAGCAATCGGAGGAAGGGAACAATAGTCGCATTATGAGTCAAGTTGGGACTCAAGGAGAACGAAGGAACGATCCGGAAAGGAGAAACAACAAGGATGGGTGAATGTACAAGAATTTCTTGGGCGCCAAACCGCCAAGTCTTTCTGGGAGCCCAAAGCCTGTTGAAATAATGGATTGGATCTCCGAGATGGAGATGGTATTTGAAAGTTGCGACTGTAGCAACAAACAGAAGACTGTCTTTGCAGTTAGACAACTGAAGACTGGAGTATTAAGTTGGTGGAAGTTGTTGGCAGATACTATGCCACGAGGGGAAGCCCTAAAAATGTCATGGGAGGAGTTCTTGGAACAACTAAGGGTGTCGTATTGTTCAGAGATAGATCTGATTGATCTAAACAATGAGTCCCAAAACTTGAAGAAGGGGAGGATGAGCATAGATGACTATGTTACTGCATTCACCGAGAAAATGAAGTTATTTCCGTACCTAGTGCCAACGGAACTCTCCAAGATTAAGAGGTTTGCTAATGGACTGCCTGTCGACTTTGGTCCGACAGTCAAAATGGCAACTACTCTGAAAACGGTTGTTCGTGCAGCTAAGAATGTGGAGGCCCAGCAGAAGGAAAAGGGTCTGGAAAGGATAGAGGTTGGTGAAAAGAGGAAGTTCGATGGAACTTCAGGGTCCAACAAGAAAAACAAGTTCTCGAAGTCTGGTTCGAGGGGAGGTGGAGACGAAGCGAAATGGTGCGATAAATGTAAGAAGAAGCATCGGGGAAAATGTGAGGTAGTGGCCACATGCTACAAGTGTGGAAAGCCAGGTCACTATGCCAATGAATGTACCCTCACTAAGAAAGTTTTCTATGGTTGTGGTGAGGAGGGACACCTGTCAAGGGACTGCCCGAAGAAAAAGGAGGCAGCTAGACCCAACATTCCGCCAAAGCCAAAGGCGAGAGCATTCCAGATGACACTGGAAGCAGCTAAAGATGAAGTTGATGTCGCTTCAGGTACCTTTCTCGTAAACACATTGCCTGTCCAAATTTTATTTGATTCTGGAGCCAACTACTCCTTTATATCGCATGAATTTGGTAGAAAACTAGCTTTGCCTGTTGTTAGACTAGATAATGCCTTATTAGTCAAAGTTGCTAGTGGCAAGTTTGTACCTGTTAGCCATCGTATGAAAAAACATCTTAATTGAACTTAATGGGAATAAGTTTCTCGAGGAATTATTGTCTATCGAACTAAATGGTTTCGACATCGTGTTGGGAATGGATTGGCTTAGCGCCAATGATGCCGAAATTTTATGCAAGAAGAAGTTAGTTAAAGTAAACCCGCCTGGAAAAGATTCGTTTATGGTGTATGGGTAATGAAAGCCAGAAAGTGTTTGACCAAGGGATGTACATCATATTTAGCATTCGTGATTGATGCTAAGAAGGAAAAGAAGGTGATGCAGAGTATTCCAGTGGTATGTGATTATCCAGAAGTATTTCCCGAAGATCTTCCTAGATTACCACCTGATAGACAAGTGGAGTTCAGAATAGACTTGTTACCAGGAACCACGCCAATAGCAAAAGCACCTTACCGATTAGAACCAAAGGAGATGAAAGAGCTGATGATGCAACTTCAGGAGTTATTGGACAAAGGTTTCACTAGACCTAGTTCATCACCCTGGGGAGCTCCGGTGTTATTCGTGAAGAAGAAAGATGGAAGTATGAGAATGTGCATCGATTACAGAGAGCTGAACAAGGCAATAATAAAGAATAGATATCCATTGCCAAGGATTGATGACCTGTTTGATCAATTGCAAGGTTCGAGCTATTTCTCAAAGATCGATCTAAGGTCAGGATATCATCAGCTAAAAGTAAGAGAGCAAAATATCGAGAAAACTGCATTCAGAACTAGATATGGACACTACGAGTTCTTGGTTATGTCGTTTGGACTAACCAATGCTCCGGAAGCATTCATGGATTTAATGAATAGGGTTTGTAATCCTTTCCTTGATAAATCCATGATAGTGTTCATAGACGACATTCTGATTTACTCGAAAAGCCAGGAGGAGCATGGCAGACACTTGCGAGAAGTGTTGAAAGTTTTGAAGAAGGAGAAGTTGTATGCGAAGTTCTCCAAATATGATTTTTATATTCGTGAAGTCCAATTCTTGGGTCACGTGGTCAACCAAGAAGGGATAATGGTTGATCCAGCAAAGATTGAAGCTGTAATGAAGTGGGAACAACCGAAAAGTCCCACGGAGATTCGAAGCTTTTTAGGATTAGCCGGATATTACCGTAGGTTTATCCAAGGCTTTTCTTTGATTGCTACTCCATTAACAGATTTGACCCACAAAGGAGCTACTTATGCTTGGAGTGATAAGCATAAAGAAGCATTTGGGAAGCTAAAGAAGAAGCTATGCGAGGCACCGATACTTTCTCTACCCGATGGAATTGAAGACTTCGCTGTTTATAGCGATGCGTCTGGTGTTGGACTGGGTTGTGTTTTGACCCAAAGAGAAAAGGTGATAGCATATGCGTCTCGACAGCTGAAGGAGCATTAAAAGAATTACCCGACTCATGATTTGGAGTTGGCAGTGGTAGTTTTCGCTCTGAAAATATGGAGGCATTACCTCTATGGCACGAAGTGCAAACTTTTTACTGATCATAAGAGTCTCCAATATCTCTTTAATCAAAAGGAATTGAATATGAGGCAACGACGCTGGTAGAATTACTTAAAGACTACGACTGCGAGATACTTTACCACCCCGGTAAAGCTAATGTTGTTGCTGATGCTCTCAGTCGGAAAGTCAATCCTGAAAGGAAAAGGCCAAGAGCGTTCAGAATTGAAGTTGTCTCTACCATTGTGGAAAGTATAAAGAAAGCTCAAGAGGAAGCTTCTGAGAAAAATGACCGAAAGGAGGAACGTTTGGGTAAAACGTTGGTGTTTGGTACAAACGGTCATGGACTGAAGGTATTCCAAGATCGTATTTGGGTACCTAAGTCATGAGGAATTAGGGATCTTCTAATGGAAGAAGCTCACAAAACCATGTACTCAATTCATCCTGGTAGCACTAAAATGTATAGGGACCTGAAACCCTACTACTGGTGGCCGACGATGAAGCTTGATGTTGCAAAGTATGTGGCCGAGTGTGTGACTTGTGCAAGAGTCAAGACACAACATCAGAAACTGTACGGGAGTTTAGAACCATTGTCTGTGCCTATGGGTAAGTGGGAAGACATTGCTATGGATTTTGTCACTAAACTGCCCAGAACAAAGAATGGTCACGACATGATTTGGGTGGTCGTTGATCGATTCACTAAGAGTGCACATTTCATAGCAGCCAAGGAGAAATGGTCTATGGAAAAGCTTGCGAATTCTTACATGAAGGAAATTATGAGGCTTCACGGTGTTCCGTTAACGATTGTGTCGGATCGTGATAGCCGTTTCACCTCAAGGTTTTGGAAAAGTCTACAAGAGGAAATGGGTACCAAGTTATGTTTAAGTACAGCTTACCATCCGCAGACTTATGGTCAGAGTGAAAGAACAATACAAACACTTGAAGATATGCTAAGAGCATGTACCTTGGAATTCCTAGGTAATTGGGATGAACATTTACCATTGGTAGAATTTTCCTACAATAATAGTTTCCACTCAAGCATTAAGATGGCACCTTATCAAGCTTTGTATGGACAGAAGTGTCGTACGCCGTCTTGTTAGCTTGAGGCTGGGGAAAAGCAGTTTATGGGACCGGAGATGGTTCATCAAACTGCTGAAAAGTTGAAAATAATTAGGGAAAGAATGTTAGCAGCTCAGGATCGTCAAAAGAGCTATGCTGACAAAAAGCGAAGACCGATGACTTTTGAAATTGGAGATTCGGTTTTGCTTAAAGTCTCATCGTGGAAGGGACTTATAAGATGTGGTAAAAGGGGAAAGTTGAGTCTAAGGTTTATTGGACCGTTTAAAGTTCTTCAGAGGATTGGGAACCAAGCTTACAAGTTCGAACTACCAGAAGAACTGAATGGAATTCATAACACTTTTCATGTGTGTTATTTGAGGAAGTTCACGGGAGAAGTTCCTGATATAATTCCAATTTCTGAATTGAGAATTGATGAGAACAAAAGGTTGATTGAAGAACCAGAGGCAATTGTTGACCGAAAGACTAAGAAGTTGCGACGCAAAATGGTTGGGTTAGTGCTTGTCCGATGGAAACACACGAATGGGCCGAATCTCACCTGGGAGACGGAGAGTGACATGTTGAGTCGCTATCCGCATTTGTTTGTTGATGTGTCATTCCGGGGACGGAATCATTCTAAGGTGGAGAGAATTGTAACGCCTGTGTTTCCGGGCTTGCCATTTTTAGCAATATAACAGTCTAGGTTAACCTTTGTAACCCGTTTTGAAATAATAAGAATGTATTATTTGAGTATTATGTGTTTTGTGCTTAATTGCTAAATTATGTGGTTTGATTAATTAAGAATAAAAATAAGCGTCAAAATTTAAGTGAAAAATACACTTAATATCTTTGGGTAATGTTGTAGTAGTTGAAACGAGGTTTCCGAATATATATAGAACGCCCAAATCTGACTTCGTATGAGGAAGTTATGATTTATCGAAGTTTCGGCTTAGCGGTATGCAGCCTAAAATACTCGATTTGAGATCGAGTGGTTTTTAGCCGAAGCAATCTAAACGAGGATCGAAGGTCCCGTTGTTGGTATCGAAGCAATAAAAAGTTAGGCGAGAACGGACGTCAAACGAAAAAGTTATGAATTTATAACGAAGTTTTTCTGTCCCGGCCTATTAAAAATAAATAATAAAAATGAAGTTAAAATTAGCCAATGGAGTCTAAACGAAAGTTGTAGAGCGTAGTCTCACCTTCGCGTGGATATAAATAACGTCGAAAACGGAGTTCATATGAAGAAGATATGAATTTTCGAAGTTTATTAAATAATTAATAATTAAATTTAATTATTAAATCCGGCATTATCCGAAGAAGTGTTATCGGACTCATCCGAAGTACGCCCGGCGTACTAGCGTACGCCCCGCGTACAGCGAAGCATGACACGCCTCGCACTCGAGTTCTTCGGATACGTAAGCAATGACGATTCTGAGGCAGTACGCCCCGCGTACTCCGAGGCTCCAGCCTTCTATAAAGAAGATGCGATGGCAGCCGACTCATTTGCTATTTTTCTCTCTTCCCTCTCCCGTTTTACCTCGATTTACGTGCCAGAAGTACCCCGAAGCCCCGGAAATATTCCCGAGTCCCGAAGCAAGTTTCGAAGCCCCGAAGATCCCGAGAAGTGCGATTCCCGAGCCGAAGCTCTGCCCGCTGTAAGTCCCAAAAACTATGGATCCAAATCAGTGATCAATTAAGGCAAACAATCAAACAGAGTGTAGAGTAAGTAGAAGAAGAATTAATCCAAGCATGTACACATCTATATCATATAAATGTCAGGTACACCTTGGGAAAACACACACATACGTCACTGACGTCTCTTTACAACTGACATAGACACATTCTATTTATAGGACCACCAGCCGCACACGTGTGTGCAGCCGCACACGTGTGTATGGCCGCACACAGAGTGTGCAGCCGCACACACGTGTATGGCTGCACACTGAGTGTGCAACCGCACACACATGTATGGTCGCACGCACTCGCTAACATACTACAACCAACATAGCAAACCACAAGACCCTACCAAGACCTATACAAGATGAATGCCTAGCTCAAACCACACAATTGTGACCTAACAATCTCCCCCTTGGTTTGAGCTAGCTTGGACTCAGGTCTTCTGTTTAAGAGTAGTGATCTCCTCCTTGAGCTCTGAGATAGATGGGCCTGCTCCCCCTAAACTTCCTTCACCTATTGATATTCATTTGCCACGAGGTAAAGGATCTGAATCTTGTTGAGCAAGAAACCTGGCAAGCCTCAAAGAGGCAACATCATGATCAGGTTGTGGAGGAGAAGAACCCCCAGGAGTAGAAGAACTCCCGACTTCAAACGAAGATCTAACGTTACTTGGTCTCTTTAGGGTCGATTGAGTTGGTGTAGCAGCTTTGGAGGGTTGTTGGACTGGTGGTTCTTGATCTTGAATAAGATCTCCCAGCCTCTGATCAAGTCATCTTGTTTTCACAGGAGGCTGGGAGGTTTGTGTCAGTATCTGATCACTCAACAAATGGCAATGAAGTTGGAATAGCAAATGGAAGGGGGGGAATCCTTGAAGTTGTATCCATATCGGTTGAAAGGTGTCGGCCATCTGATCAAAAGTTGGAGACTTCACTTTGAGAACACCACTAACTCCTTCTGTCAATGAACAAGCAACAAACAATCGCAATAGAATAGGAAGATGAAAAGAAATCGAGCTTGCACACGTTTATATCAGAAAAACGTCAGGTACAACTCGATGGAACACTCTATAAACACTATTGCATCGAGGTCTTCACTGCTTAACCTTATATCATTATCCATAGTCTATAAGCCGATCTGTGAGACACTCAACAAGCTATACTTTAACTCAAGAGCGTAGATGACGTTCTCAAAACTCAGCACTCCATTTACAACTATTCATTTTTGAGTGATCTTCCCTCCATCTCCTCCCGTGAAGGAAACATAGCCCCCATTAAAAGTCTGAATGACGTGCAGTTGGGAGATGTCTCCTATCAATGTGCCTGGAACAACCGCTGTCGACGTACCAAGGTTTGACGACATTCCTCCGCAGCTGTTCCTGCACAATGAGTGGGATTATTTATATTTGGGGACCCAGGTCATTACAAGCCTGGGTCCCAACCGCACACTCAACCGTACACTCCAACCGCACACTCAGCCGCACACTCCAACCGCACTCAGCCGCGCACTCAACCGCACACTCCAACCGCACACTCAATCCGTACACTCTAACCTCACACTCAACTGCACACTCAACCGCACACACCAACCGCACACCTTCAAACTCCAACCGCACACCTTCAAAGTTCCAACCGCACACCTTCAAACTCCAACCGCACACCTTCAAAGTTCCAACCGCACACCTTCAAACTCTAACCGCACACCTTTATGATTCTTCAAATTGACACTGAATTGGCTCTGATACCAATTTTAAGTCCCAAAAACTATGGATCCAAATCAGTGATCAATTAAGGCAAACAATCAAACAGAGTGTAGAGTAAGTAGAAGAAGAATTAATCCAAGCATGCACACATATGTATCATATAAATGTCAGGTACACCTTGGGAAAACACACACATACGTCACTGACGTCTCTTTACAACTGACACAGACACATTCTATTTATAGGACCACCAGCCGCACAAGTGTGTACAGCCGCACACGTGTGTATGGCCGCACACACGTGTATGGCCGCACACAGAGTGTGCAACCGCACACGCGTGTATGGCCACACACACTCGCTAACATACTACAACCAACATAACAAACCACAAGACCCTACCAAGACCTATACATGATGAATGCCTAGCTCAAACCACACAATTGTGACCTAACAATTATTGTAAGTCCCAAAAACTATGGATCCAAATCAGTGATCAATTAAGGCAAACAATCAAACAGAGTGTAGAGTAAGTAGAAGAATAATTAATCCAAGCATGCACACATCTATATCATATAAATGTCAGGTACACCTTGGGAAAACACACACATACGTCACTGACGTCTCTTTACAACTGAAACAGACACACTCTATTTATAGGACCACCAGCCGCACACGTGTGTACAGCCGCACACGTGTGTACAGCCGCACATGTGTGTATGGCCGCACACACGTGTATGGCCGCACATAGAGTGTGCAACCGCACACGCGTGTATGGCCACACACACTCGCAAACATACTACAACCAACATAGCAAACCCCAAGACCCTACCAAGACCTATACAAGATGAATGCCTAACTCAAACCACACAATTGTGACCTAACAATCTCCCCCTTGGTTTGAGCTAGCTTGGACTCAGGTCTTCTGTTTAAGAGTAGTGATCTCCTCCTTGAGCTCTGAGATAGATGGGCCTGCTCCCCCTAAACTTCCTTCACCTATTGATATTCATTTGCCACGAGGTAAAGGATCTGAATCTTGTTGAGCAAGAAACCTGGCAAGCCTCAAAGAGGCAACATCATGCTCAGGTTGTGGAGGAGAAGAACCCCCAGGAGTAGAAGAACTCCCGACTTCAAACGAAGATCTAACGTTACTTGGTCCCTTTAGGGTCGATTGAGTTGGTGTAGCAGCTTTGGAGGGTTGTTGGACTGGTGGTTCTTGATCTTGAATAAGATCTCCCTGCCTCTGATCAAGTCATTTTGTTTTCACAGGAGGCTAGGAGGTTTGTGTCAGTATCTGATCACTCAACAAATGGCAATGAAGTTGGAATAGCAAATGGAAGGGGAGGAATCCTTGAAGTTGTATCCATATCGGTTGAAAGGTATCGGCCATACGATCAAAAGTTGGAGACGTTACTTTGAGAACACCACTAACTCCTTCTGTCAATCAACAAGCAACAAACAATCGCAATAGAATAGGAAGATGAAAAGAAATCGAGTCTCACGCCTCACGAAAGCCTCGCAACCCCAAATCTTGATTTGGTCCAAATTGGGAACATTCCCAGTCCACATCTCGTGAGGTGTTTTGGCTACCTTCTTGGTACGGACTAGATTAAGGATATGGGCGACAGTCTCTAAGGCATACCCCCAGAATGAGATTGGTAATGAAGCTTGACACATCATGGAATGAACCATGTCTAACAAGGTTCGATTGCGCCTCTTAAACACACCATTAAGTTGTGGTGTTCTGGGAGGTGTCAATTGTGAAACAATTCAACATTCCTTAAGATAGTCAAGGAACTCTGTACAAAGATACTCTCCTCCTCGATCAGATCGAAGCATCTTAATGTTCCTGACCAACTAATTCTACACTACTTGTTTAAACTCTTTGAACTTTTCAAAGGTTTTTGACTTATGCTTGATTAAGTAGACATAACCATATCTACTGTAATCATCAGCAAAAGTCACATAGAATCCGTTAGCATCCCTAGTGACAGTTCTGAAGGGTCCACACACATCTGTGTGTATGAGGTCCAACAAACCTTCACCCCTAGCATAAGTACCAGTGAAGGGTGACTTTGTCATTTTTCCAAGAAAACAAGACTCACAACTATCATCTTACCTTAAGTCAAATGACTCCAAGACTCCAGCCTTCTGGAGTTGGCCTATGCGCTTCTTGTTAACATGTCCAAGACGACAATGCCACAAGGATGCTTTCTCCAAACTAGTGGAAGAATCAATATGTAATACATTATTTCCTAATTTTTCTACAACCGACACAGTTTCATATACACCATCACAAGGTAATACTGTAAAATAAAGAACATTATTATAAAAAGCATTAATACCACCAACTTCATTATCAAATGAAAAAGTAAATCCTTGTTTGTACAAACCATGAAAGGAAATAATATTTCTCGCCATTTCAGACGAGTAACAACACTTATTCAAATCTAACACTGACCCACTACTTAGCAACAAAGAATAAATTCCAATCTTGGTGACAGGTGAAGCTTTCTTATTCCCCATGATCAAGTTTATCTTTCCGTGCTCCACATCCTCACTTCTTCTTAGGCCCTGCATATCAGAACATATATGAATACCGCAACCTATATTAAGAACCCAATAAGTAGAATGTAATGAGTTATTAGACAACATAGTGTAAATACCTGCATGGGTAGGTTTGATCTTCCTATCCTTAACATCTTGCAGGTACTTGGGGCAATTTCGTTTCCACTGCCCCTTTTCCTGACAACAGAAGCATTGAGCTTCCTTTGGGTTGGAAGAAGGAGTGACAGAACCACCTTTGGTTCCACTTGAAGAGGATCCATCAATAGACTTTCCCTTGGTACCCTTCGAAGGGGTCTTCCTCTTCTTCCCTTTACTTTGCCCGATTGCCAGAACAGGGGCGGTGTTAGGAGTAGGAGTAGTAACGACCGATTTACCCTTGAGAACGGTTTCGGCGGTCTTCAAAATTCCTTGAAGTTTGGTGAGTGTGACCTCCTCCTTGTTCATGTGATAGGTTATCCGTAAATGATAATAAAAAGTAGGTAAGGAGTGCAGTATGATATCAATAGCCAACTCCTCGGGGAAGTTCACATTCAACTTCAGTAAACGGTCCACAAATCTTTGCATCTTCTGCATGTGGCCCGTGAAGGATTCACCATCCTTCATTCGGGTTGTTATCATGGAAGAGATTATTTCATACCTCTCTTGATGAGCACCTTGATGGTAGTGGTCCATCAAGTCCATGTGCATCTCAAAAAGGTAAAATTCCTCATAGGACTTCTGGAGTTCAGCTGTCCTTGTGGCCAACACATGATACATGCCACTTTGGTAGCATCTCTCTCATGTGCCCTAAAGTTAGCGTTCTCCTCTGGAGTAGCAGTAGACTCATCAATTTCTTTCAGCTCCTTGTCGAGGACATATTCCTTGTCCTCGTAATGCGTGACCATCCTGATGTTTCTGATCCAATCATTAAAGTTTGAACCATCAAAGATGACTCTCCCACAAAGGTTCATGAGGGAAAAGGAGCCGATAGGGTTTGAGCCAGAAGCAGCATTGTTGGAAGACATCTGAAAAGAAGAAAGACAAGTTTAGATTAGATATAGAATCCTTAATAAGACACCCAAATGTAATATTAAGGCTAGGACCCAACACAATACTTTATAACTTGAAAGAGGGGTGTCGTAATCCAAGCTATAAAATTTTGAAGGTAGGTGAATGACTCACCAATTTCCACCATGAAAAACAAAATAAATTATTAGGTTTTAATCGGATTGAAACTCCTAGATTCTTTTGAGATTCATTGAACTTTTCAATGAGATGTTTAAATCTTGATTGTTCCCTTTCAAGTTTGTGACTGGGATGCCAAGGATCACAAACAAGGTGTGAATAACCATCAAATTAACTTGGTACCCTTAATCTTTATCACCTAATCGATGTGCCGGTTACCCACACGCGATCCACCGATCTATGATAAACATTAACTCGCCCTTTTCCACTCTAACTAGTCCATGTTAGTGTGCCGGTTACCCACACATGCTCCACCAATGACTTGGTAAGGTACAAAGTGTAATTTCATGGGATAGCACCAATTTCACATTTTCCTAAAGTAACTAAGATTGGGAATTTATAAAAGGTTTAGTTACTTTATATTTTTTATTATACTTTTAATGAGAATTATAGTCATTGTCCTACCCGTTCGGCTAACGACCCTCCACAAGTCAAGGAAGCGGTGGATGAGAGTGGACTCCCATTAAGCTGCCATTTTATAGGCAACAACCTTATACCCCCTTATTGTAACGCCTGTGTTTCCGGGCTTGCCATTTGTAGCAATGTAATAGTCTAGGTTAACCTTTGTAACCCGTTTTGAAATAATAAAGATTGTATTATTTGAGTATTGTGTGTTTTGTGCTTAATTGCTTAATTATGTGGTTTGATTAATTAAGAATAAAATAAGCGTCAAAATTTAAGTGTAAAATAAACTTAATATCTTTGAATAATGTTGTAGTAGTTGAATCGAGGTTTCCGAATATATATAGAACGCCCAAATCTGACTTCGTATGAGGAAGTTATGATTTATCGAAGTTTCGGCTTAGCGGTGTGCAGCCCGAAATACTCGATTTGAGATCGAGCGGTTTTTAGCCGAAACAATCTAAACGAGGATCAAAGGTCTCGTTGTTGGTATCGAAGCGATACAAAGTTAGGCGAGAACGGACGTCAAACGAAGAAGTTATGAATTTATAACGAAGTTTTTCTGTCGCGGCCTATTAAAAATAAATAATAAAAATAAAGTCAAAATTTGCCGACGGAGTCTAAATGAAAGTTGTAGAGCGTGGTCTCACCTTCGCGTGGATATAAAGAACGTCGAAAACGGAGTTCCTATGAAGAAGATATGAATTTCCGAAGTTGATTAATTATTTTGTAATTAAATTTAAATGGAAATTCGGAAGCATTATCCGAAGGCGAGTCACCGGTCTGATCCGAGGTACGCCCCGCGTACTCGAGTACGCCCCACGTACTCCGAAGGTGTCGACATTGCAGCAAGTGGCTTCGGATGACGCATGCCATGACGACTTCGGACCAGTACGCCCCGCGTACTCTGAGGCTCCAGCCTCCTATAAATAGGATGCGAGGGCAGCCGACCCAATTGCCAATTTCCTCTCTTCTCTCTCCCGTTTTGCATCGTTTTGCGTGCCAGAAATATCCCGAAGCCCCGGTATTATTCTCGAGCCCCGAGGCAAGTCCCGAGATCCCGAAGATCCCGAGAAGTGCGGTTCCCGAGCCGAAGCTCTGCCCGCGAGAAGTTCGATTTTTGAAGAGATCTTCCAGATCTGCTGAGGATTACTACTTCTGCAAGTCGTAGTGCTATCCGATCATCTTCTGATCAAGTGAGTGTATACTACCTTTCATAAACACGATAATAATACAAGTATGGTTCGAGTGTATTAAGTATATTGTTGTTTATATGTGTGAATGTGTATTCACTTTCTTCTAACTCATAGATATGATTTATTCTCTATGAGATATGTGTTATGTGTGTGTATGCCTCATCTGTTATGTGAAATATGTGTTGAATAAAGCATGTTATGCAGGTTTTTAAACTATGTATACAAATTGTATAATTTTTATCTACTAATATGTTGGGTAGAACATGGGTAGATAGTTGGTGTGTAATAAACAGATGAGAGGCCTCGTTGTTGTTTGATTTAGTCATCTAGCGGAGTTTAGATGACGACCACGGGCTATTCTAGACAGTCTTGTGGAAACATTAGCAGGTTCGCCACCTGTAGGTGTTAATGAACTTGGGTGTTCATTCGCTGTACTCCATCCCCCTCATGGTTGCCTTATTTGACTTATATTGCTGAGGTACCCCCCGAAGCATGTGTTGTCGCCCCGATGAAATATTCTTAGACTAGGTCCCTTATGTTAGTTGTTTTAGGGACATAAAGTGAGAATAACGGGAATGGGTAATTGGGTTATTGTTGGTTGGTGAAAATTAAATATGATTATTTATTGTGGGTTTAAAACCCTATATGCTCACTAGGCTCCCAAGCCTGACCCACTCAGTTTTATTTGTATTACAGGAAGTGGCACAAGGGCATGAGATGGATGAACCATCAGTTGTTTTGATTACAAGTCTGTATATGTATATATTTTTTGAATGACTTGTAATGTTATCGTTTATGCTTATTGGTCTGTATCGGAACATGACACCCCGAGTTTTGATTATAATGAAAATACATTTCTTTTATGAAATGCTTTGGTAAACATTGTTTTATCATGTTTTGTTTTTGGGAACAAATTCCGCAACTCTTTCAAATCAAAAGGATTTACTCTGAAAATATTTTAAAAACATAAATGAAAATCGGTCTTTTCTGGCCGAGATTTTGGGGATGTCACACTTATAGACCGACTTCATGAATGAGGCCTACTAACGATCAAACTGACTTGATCTTATATATATATATATATATATATATATATATATATATATATATATATATATATATATATATATATATATATATATAATTAACTTATAATATTATACAATATAAGGGTTGAATTTTAACTTTTAAAATTCCATGGTATGAAATTAAAGTTTTCTAAAGTGACTTTACAAATTCCAAAACTTGAGGGCAAGTTTTGAAACTATTCAAAACATTTCATATTCATAACTTATGAGTTTAATGGCTTATTAAAATGAAGACTCTTCATTTTATGTAACCTATGGTTCTTTAATGACTCTTTAAAGAAATGACTTTTGGTAATCCATAACTTGAGGACAAATGATGGACTCCATCAATAACATTTAGATCAAGAATTACCTCATCAAACAATTTGCAAATAATTCTCATGATCTTACTAAAACTCATAAGCATGAACATTTATATCAACAATTTCAAGAAGCATATAAACGTATATATAAAACTTGAAAATTTGATAATAACCATTGAAATGGATTAGAATAATCATTAAACCATCAAAAACATGCTTTATAAGTCCAAAACAGTTTATGGTAATGATTCTAGTCCATTTCCAGCAGCAAAAATCAAAAATCTGCACATAGGGGCTCATACTTGCCGAGTGCAAGAACCTACTCGACGAGTAGGATGCATTTTCTCATGGACTCGTCGAGTCCCTCCATTGAATCGGTGAGTTCACTGATCAGATTGCAGAAATTCGACCTTTTTCAAGCAGTTTGCATCAAATATCAAGAAAACAAGCCTAGTCTCTGATACCACTATTGTGTTTTGAGCATTCTAACACTCCTATGGTGTACATGCAACCCTATAAACCTTGGATCTATGTTTTCTCTAATATTCATGCAAATTTGATTTTTCCAAGGTTTTCATCATAACTAGCTTGGCATAGGGTACTTGTAATATAAAACTAGTAGAATGACATACCTTTCTTGTAGCTTGGATTCCTTAAGACCTTGTGAGCCTAGCACCGCAAATGTGATGCCTCAAATGTTTCACACAACACCACATCTCTAGGAACAACTTGAGAGAAGAACACTTGATCACAAAATCGGCTAACCCTCACCCTTTTAGTCTTAGTGCCGAGTTTACTCCAAGTGAGCTTCTTTATATAGTGTGTCATATGTAGGGTTACACCATGTAAACCCTAATTGTGCATGGCTTTTCATTTCCTCATGATCCATGGGTTTTAACCTCCATGGAGCATCCATGGAGTACCCAATGGGTCCTAGACCAATCTAGTGAATCATGAACCATAAGCCTGAAGGGTTTTAAACATTCTAACACTCCTAAGGTGTACATGCAACCCTATAAACCTTGGATCTATGATTTACTATGATACATGCAAAATTGTTTTCCAAGGTTCTTAACCTATCTAGCATAACATGGGGAACTTTTAATCATAAATGCTAGAAGAAGAACATACCTTTTGTTATTTGGATTCCTTGAGAACCTTGTGAGCCTAGTACCTCAAGTGTGATGCCTCAAATGTCTCACACAACACCACAACACTTGGAATAACCTTGAGACAAGTTCACTAACACCTCAAAATCGGCTAGCCCTCTTTTTTGCTTGTACAAGTGCGGATCTTGCTAGTTTAGGGGTCTTTATATAGTTGTGGCACAAGTAGGGTTACACCATGTAAACCCAAATTGTCATGGATTTCCATATTAATGATCCATGGGTTTGTAACCTCCATGGACTATCCATGGAGTGCCTTATGGTTTTAGCCCAATCCATAGAAACCATGGATCATTAGCCCACTATACAAGAATAGATGATTTACACAATCAACCCCATATATTTAATTAGTCTCTTTTTGATCACTTAATTAATTCCGAATTAATTCTTTGATCAATACTAATTAAATAATATTATTATTAATATATTAGAACTTATAATATATTAATAACCCTTAAGCGTCCTTTCTCTCATTTAGCCTATCTAAGTATTGCAATGTCATGCAACCCAAATGGACCATGCTAACCGGGTCAAGTACATTCCAGGAATAGTTATGAACTTAGACACCTAATCCAACAAAGCCCACCATACAAGAATGAAATATTTACATAATCAATCCTCACATATTTAATTAGTCTCTTTTTTATCACAAAATTAATTCTAAATTAATTGTTTATCAATACTAATTAAATAATATGATTTCATATTAATATATTATAACTTATAATATATTAACAAATCGTAAGTGTCCTTTTTCTCATTTTGTCTATCCAATTGTTGAGATGCCATGTAACCCAAATGGACCATGCCAAACCGGGTCAAGTACATACTAAATATAGTTATGGTCTTGGACACCTTATCTAACAATGTTTTTACAGCATGCCTAGCTGATTACCAATTTGATGAGGCAAATTTCCCATCATTAGGGGAGAAAAGAAGATCATAGAAAATGATGTTTCATGGCATGAGCCTTCTTTATCATATCTTGACCCTCGCACAAAGCAATGTGAAATGGAAGTTCAAAAGATAATGCATTTCCAAGAAATGGCAAATCATTTGCCTGATGCATTTACTGACACGAAAAGTGTGAATAAATCATATATACTAGCTGTCAACGTTCCAGCTCGAATTGAAATTTCATATGGACAATCTGATGATAAAGTCACTCAAGAGTCTAAAACACACCTGAAGTGTGGAAGACCGTTTGGTTCTAAGGATAAGAACCCACGAAAAAGAAGAGGAGTGGAAAATGCGCTAGATCATGAGGAAAGTGTTCCTGGAGAAACACAAAATATCAAAATTCCCATAGGAAAGGAAGATCTTGCACTAAATTATGGTCAAAAAAACAGAATATGTGACCAAAATGACATTGATAATATAAGTGCAATATTTTCTTATTCAGTTGCATATGATATAATGAATGATGATCCCGAACCACAATCTGTCATTGAATGTCAAAGAAGAAATGATTGGGCTAAATGGAAGGAGGCTATGCAAGTTGAATTAAATTCTCTTAGCAAGAGAAAGGTTTTTGGGGCTATTATCCTTACACCCGGAGTTGTGAAACCATTAGGGTATAGATGGATCTTCGTATGAAAAAGAAATGAGAAAGATGAAATTGTAAGATACAAGGCTAGGCTTGTGGCTCAAGGTTTCTCTCAAAGACCTGGAATTGATTATGAGGAGACTTATTCACCGGTAATGGATGCAACCAATTTTAGATATTTAATAAGCTTGGCAGTCTCTAAAAATTTAGAGATGCGTCTTATTGATGTTGTTACAACTTACTTGTATGGATCACTTGATAGTGATATCTATATGAAAATCCCTGAAGGATTTAAAATGCCTGAAGCATTACGTGCAAAACCCATAGAAATGTATTCTATAAAATTGCAAAGATCCTTGTATGGGTTAAATCAATCTAGGCGCATGTGGTACAATCGTTTAAGCTATTATTTGACAAGTAAAGGTTATAAAAATAACACTATTTGTCCATGCGTATTTATTAAGAAAACAACATATGGGTATGTGATTATAGTGGTCTACGTTGATGATCTAAACATCATTGAAACGAATAAAGAAATCCTAGAAGCGATTGAACTTTTAAAGAAAGAATTTGAAATGAAAGATCTTGGTAAAACCAAATATTGTCTTGGTTTGCAGATTGAGCATATGCCTAACAGAATACTTGTACATCAATCAAATTATACAAAAAGAGTCTTGAAACATTTCAATATGGCCAATGCGAATCCTTTAAGCACCCCAATGGTTGTTAGATCATTAAATATTGACAAAGATCCATTTCGTCCTTGGGAAGAAAATGAAGAAGTTCTGGGTCCAAAAGTACCATATCTAAATGAAATTTGGGCTCTTATGTATCTTACCAATTGTACTAGACCTGATATTTATTTCGTTGTAAACTTTCTAGAGAGGTTCAGTTCATCCCCAACAAAAAGACATTGGAATGGGATTAAGCATATTTTGCGATATCTTCGAGGAACTATTGAGTTAGGGTTATTTTATCCTAATGACACAAAACAAGGTTTGATTGGTTATGCAGATGCAAACTATTTATCTGATCCTTATAAAGCTAGATCTCAAACTGGATACGTGTTCATGAATGGAGGAACCGCAATTTCCTGGCGCTGTCAAAAACAAACAATTGTCGCTACGTCCTCAAATCATGCTGAAATAATTGCACTAAATGAAGCTAGTAGAGAATGCACATGGTTAAGATTGGTGAGAACCAGAGAAGTGGATATATGTGCTTGGGCCCTTGGTTTGGGCTTGCCTCTTAGTTTGGGATTTGGGCCGTGTGAGGGCCCATTTATTATTGGGCCTTGGTAGTCCCAATGGGCTTAGTGCATTAATGGGATGGTAGGTGGTCTATCTTTAGACCTAATAAGTGAGAGGTTGGACTTAGCTCATAATTGAGATAATTGTGGGTTTGACACAGGGTTAGAGGCCGGTGCGTAGCAACAGTGTTTATAGGAGCTGTTCTTCACCCGAGGTGAGTCTTCTCACTATACATTACCTAGAGTGGTATTTATGTGTAAACCGGAGGGTCTTGTATGCTATGGGTATGTATGATATTATGTGCATTGTGTTATATGTATGCTATATGCTGAATAGACCAGGCCGGAGGGCCCAACGATATAGACCGGACCGAAGGGTCCAACGACACAGACTGGACCGAAGGGTCCGACGAGCTATGACCGGATGAGAGGGTCCAACGAGCTACGGGACTGGAGGGTCTTGCTGAGACACATCGACCGGAGGGTCGTACTGTAGCCTCGAGCGGCGTATCTGTTGTATAAGGTATTTTGGGGAACTCACTAATCTACGTGCTTACAGTGTTATTGATGGGTTTTAGCCATAAGAACTTTCCTATGTGCGCATGCAAAACCCTAATGCTTGGATCTAGGTTTCTCTAATTAAACATGCTTTCAATCCAAGACTTCTAATGACTAATTAGGTATAAGAACAATACAAAATCAGATCTAGAAGTTTACCTTTGAATCTCTTGTTTGATCTTGTTGTCTTGGAGCTCTAGAGTCACAATTGTCACTCCTATAATGGATTACAAACACCAACTAGCAAGGAGGATGATTTGAGAGAGATTAGGAGAGGGAAGATTTGGCCAGGGTTTCTTTGCTTTTGCAGAGGTGTCGAATCCCCTTGCTCTAAGGGTCTATTTATACTTGTAGACTCCTTAGGGTTTCACCTTTAAACCCTAGTTGGATAATCTTTCCTTAAAGCAATCCATATCCTTACCATAGATAAGCCTTGGACGATTTTGAGCTATCCCAAGCCCTAGAATTCGTACAACCCTTATCACTTAAGGATTTACAGTCTAAAGTGTAACTATCAAACAATTGATAGTTTATACCCTCTTATTTAATTAATCTCTTTAAGTCACCAAATTAATACTAATTAATTTATGACTTATATTAATCAAATAATAATATTATTATTCCTTATATTATTCTCATAATATATCAATAATATTTATTCTCTCATAATAAATCATCCTATCAAGTTGCTATGGTGAAGGCAACTTAAAAGGACCATGCACAACCGGGTCACATACTTGCCTAATATAGTTGCAGCCTTAGACACTATTCCAACAGTCTCCCACTTGGATAAGTCTAGTAACTATATGCACAAGTACAATCCAATTTGCAATCATAGCTCTCAAAGACGCTGTCAAACTCTGATCTAATCAATCTTGTCCTTTGGATAAGGGATCGTACAGTCCTCTGTTAGATATCATGCTGACAATTCTATGGAATGATTATTCAAGCATTTTGGTTTCTCGATCTCCGATTTATTTGACATAGAACTTAATCGAACACATCAATTCAGTTCTGACCCCGGGCCCGACACATAAGTCAAATCAAATCATCGAGCGGCCGAGATATCGCTTTTACCCTCTTGGGATAAAAGTTACAGATAAACTTCGACTTATATGCATTTACTTATTCGTTAACCAACTATAGACAACAATGCGTTTTATAACACCGAGTTACTGATGCGTTTTCACATTATCAATGTACAACCAATTACCAAATAACAAACCATATATCTAGGTTTTAAGACTATATGATATTATCGTCTTGCGATCACCCTTTTATATCATATTCCATAAGGTGATTCCAGCAAGCGCGGGTTTATTCCAATGCTCAAAACCAGTTCATAAGCACTCATGAACGGCGCAACAATCTTTTGCTATGTCTAATACCATTTAGACAATCTACACATCAATTCACGACAATCTTCATTCATATCTACTTCCAACATATGAACGATTGTGGACAATTTGAATCATTCGATTATTCTTAATAAACTCAATTATTCTGGATGTCAAAACATGCAAAAATGAAACAATAGTTAAACAATTAACATAAGATAGTAACATTACTCATCAATAAAACTCCTTTATTTAATCATCAAATGTTAATTACAGTTATCTATTACACGTTTCTAATACTATCTAATTTATACTAATATCATCATTCAGCCCAATACTCCTAGCATGCTGCAAGTGCTTAACCCTACTCAGTCCCTTCGTAAGCGGATTTGTTGGGTTATCTTCTGATGATATCCTCTTCACTACGAGTTGTCCTTCTTCTACACGATGTCTAATAAAATGATATTTTCTGTCGATATGTGGTGATCTACCATGATCTCTCGGTTCCTTGGTCAAGGCAACCACTCCTTCATTATCACAGAAAATCTCCATGGGCTCCTTTATGGCAGGTACAACTCCAAGGTCACCAATGAAGTTCTTCAGCCATATTGCCTCCTTCGACGCTTCGCTCGCTGCAATGTACTCTGATTTGTACGTTGAATCAGCTATGGTTTCCTGCTTGGAACTTTTCCAAGTCACTGCTCCTCCATTCAGGGTAAAGACCCAACCCGACTGCGAACGGTAGTTGTCTCTGTCGGTCTGAAAGTTGGCGTCACTATACCCTCGCACCTTCAAGTTATCACTCCCTCCGAGGACTAAGAACCATTCCTTCGTCCTCCGAAGGTACTTAAGGATATTCTTAACCGCAATCCAATGTGCTCTGCCAGGATTCCCTTGATATCTGCTAACCATGCTCAAAGCAAAGGCTACATTAGGGCGAGTACAAGTCATAGCATACATGATTGAGCCAACTGCGGAAGCATATGGTACTCGGCTCATTTCCGCTATTTCAGCTTCGGTACTCAGACTTTGAGTCTTACTCAACTTGGCATTGTTTTGTATCGGTAATTCTCCCTTCTTCGAGTTTTCCGTACTAAAACGTTTTAGTACCTTATCTAAGTAGGTGTTCTGACTAAGTCCTATTAGTCTCTTACTTCTTTCTCTCACTATCCTTATTCCCAAAATATAGGAAGCCTCTCTGAGGTCCTTCATAGCGAAGCACTTACCGAGCCAGGACAACCTCCTGCAGAGTCGGGACGTCGTTTCCTATGAGTAATATGTCATCGACATATAGAACGAGGAAGCTTACTATACTCCCACTGGCTTTGACATATACACACGATTCATCTTCGCTTCATACAAATCCAAACTCTTTGACTTTCTCATCGAAGCAAAGATTCCATCTGCGAGATGCTTGCTTAAGTCCATAAATGGACTTCTCAAGCTTACACACTCTATTCAAATGCTTCGGATCCACAAACCCCTCTGGCTGAGCCATGTAAACATCCTCAGCCAACTTCCCATTAAGGAAAGCGGTCTTGACATCCATTTGCCAAATCTCATAATCATGAAATGCGACAATCGCTAGCATCACTCTAATAGATTTTATCTTCGCAACTGGTGAGAAGGTCTCATCATAGTCAACTCCGGGAGTTTGAGTAAAGCCCTTCGCGACCAATCGCACTTTATGTGTGTGTACTTTTCCATCCACGTCGGTCTTCTTCTTGAAGATCCATTTGCACCCAACGGTCTTACGTCCGACCACATTATCAACCAAATTCCAAACTTGGTTATCATACATGGATTGGATCTCGCTATCCATTGCCTCTTTCTATTTTGCAGACTCCGGGCCTGCCATGGCTTCCTTATAGCTATTAGGTTCATCAAGGTTTATTAGTGTACCATCACTAATATACGTGTCCCCTTCGGTAGTAATATGAAAACCATAAAACTGGGGTTGAACTCTAACTCTTTCGGAACGTCTAAGAGGTAAGGATTCGTCAATTGGTTCAACCGGAGTTTCCTCCTCGGGTTGAGTGCCAACGGTAGAGGTTCCTTCATCTATCGACTCTTGAATCTCTTCAAGATCGATTGCCTCCCACTGTCTCCTTGGCTTATTAGTTCTCGCTCTCGGAAAAATCCTCTCCTCGCAACGAAGACAACATTGTCCTTTGGTCTATAGAAGAGATATCCAAAGGATTTCTGTGGGTAGCCGATGAAAATACATCGCTCACTACGAGGTTCGAGCTTGTCGTGAGTATCTCGTCTTACGAAAGCCTCGCAACCCCAAACCTTGATATGTGCCAACGAGGGAGCTTTCCCTATCCACATCTCGTGAGGTGTTTAGGCAACCTTCTTAGTAGGGACTCGGTTAAGGATATGGGCGGCAGTCTCTAAGACATACCCCCAAAAAGAGATAGGTAGTGAAGCACGGCTCATCATAGAGCGAACCATATCCAATAATGTTCGATTATGCCTTTCTACCACACCATTCAATTGTGGTGTCCTAGGTGGAATCAATTGTGAAACTATTCCACACTCCTTGAGATAATCGTGGAATTCAAGACTTAGGTACTCTCCTCCTCGATCGGATCAAAGCATCTTGATTTTCCTGCCCAATTGATTCTCCACTTCATTCTTGAACTCTTTGAACTTTTCAAAGGTTTCTGACTTTTGCTTGATTAAATAGATATACCCATATCTACTATAGTCATCGGTAAAAGTCACGTAGAAGCGGTTCCCATCCTTCGTGGTTGATCTAAACGGTCCACAGACATCGGTATGTATTAGGTCCAATAGACCCTCACCCATTTCACACGTACTTGTGAAGGGTGACTTAGTCATCTTTCCAAGTAAACAAGACTCGCATGTGTCATCTTCCCTAAGGTCGAATGACTCCAACACTCCATCCTTTTGGAGTTGGGCTATGCGTTTCTTGTTGACATGTCCAAGGCGACAATGCCACGAGGATGCCTTATCCATACTATTGGAAGAATCTATGTTCAAAACATCATTTCCTAAGTTATCAACAATCATAACAGTTTCATAAATTCCATTACATGGTATAGCTTCAAAATAAAAGACACCATTTAGATAAGCTAAAATAAAACCATTCTCATTATTAAAAGAAAATCTAAAACCTTGTCTAAACAAACCATGAAATGAAATGATGTTTCTAGCCATTTCTGGCGAATAGCAACAATTGTTCAAATCTAAACTTAAACCATTCCTAAGTACTAAAGAATACATTCCAATCTTGGTCACAGGCGACGATCTTCTGTTCCCCATGATTAGATTTATTCTTCCAGCCTCCACATCCCTATTTCTTCTTAGTCCCTGCACATTAGAACAAATGTGGTAACCACAACCGGTATCAAGAACCCAAGAAATAGCATGAGATGAATCGTTAGATTTAATTGTGTATATACCTACGAAAGACGGCTTGATCTTTCCTTCCTTGATGGCCTGCAGGTACTCTGGGCAGCTTCTCTTCCAATGTCCTATCTTGTGGCAGTGGTGGCACTCTGCCTCCTTTGGGTTAGGGCAGGGCTTAGTAGGATCAACTTTGGTCCCACTAGAAGAGGCACCATCTTGGGCTTTAACCTTACGATAGTTCTTAGACGAAGCCTTCCTCTTCTTTCCCTTTCCTTGTCCAATGGCCAAGACAGGAGCAGCGGGTGGATTGGGAGTTGGTGCAGCAGACTTGTCCTTGAAGTTGCTCTCAGCGACCCTCAAGAGACCTTGGAGTTTGCTTAGGGTGACATCCTCTTTGTTCATGTGGTAGTTCATCCTAAATTGATTGTAGCTTGGAGTCAAAGAGTGAAGCACCATGTCGATCGCCAAGTCTTCCCCAAAGTCAACATTCAACTTGCGAATGCGGTCGACATACCTTTGCATCTTTTGCAGGTGCACGGTAAGAGACTCTCCATGACCCATCTTAGCGTAAATCATGTTAGTGAAAATCTCATAACGCTCTTGTCTCACGTTTTGGTGGTATCTCTCCAATAAGTCCTGATGCATCTCGTACGGGTACATGTCCTCATAGGACTTTTGGAATTCGGAGTTCATGGTGGCTATCATGATGCAATGTACCTTCGTTGCATCGCGCTCATGAGTTTCAAAAGCAGTCATTTAAGCCGGAGTAGCGATTTCAGGGTTAATTTTCTCGAGCTTCTCATCGAGGACATACTCCTTATCCTCATAGCGAGCAATGGTGCGAATGTATCTTATCCATTCGCTAAAGTTCGTCCCATCGAAAGTGACCTTTTGAAAAAGGCTCATCAATGTGAAAGAACTAGCAGCAGCGTTGTTTGCGTTTGACATCTACAAATAGAAAGGACAAAGATAGATTAGAACATGAATCCCTAATAATCACCCAATAAGAAAAATTAGCGCTAGGATCCAACAACAATATTTACATATTAGAAAAGGGATGTCGTAATCCAACATGCAAAATAATATGAAGGTAACTGAATGACGATTCACTAATTATCCACCATAAAACATAGCTTTAAGTCCTAAATGTATTGAGAATTCCTAGGTTCGGATGAGATTCATTGAAACTATTCAATGGCATGTTTAAATCTCGATATGCCCCTCTTGTTTGTGACTGGGATACCGAGGATCACAAAGCGGGTGTGAATTACCATGCAAATTCACATGGTGCCTTCATTGTAACGATCACCTATTCGATGTGCCGGTAAACCACACACGCTCCATCGAACTAAGATAAACAATGAATCACCCTTTGCCACCTTTGCTTAGAACCAATTAGTGTGCCGGTAAACCACACACGCTCCACTAACTTCTTAGCAAGGGTGCAAAGTGTAATTTCATAGGATTGCATCAATTCACTTTTCCTAAAGTAACTAAGATTGGGAAATTTAAAAAAAATATGTAGTTACTTTATATTTCTTATTATACTTTTAATGAGAGGATGAGGTTGCCCTATCCTACCCATTCGGCTAACAACCCTCCACCGATCAAGCAAGCGGTGGGTGTGAGTATACACCCATTAAGCGCCATTTTATAGGCTGCAACCTTGTACCCACCTTATAGATCGGCTTCGTGAATGAGGCCTACTAACGACAAGACTAGCATTTTAGTTATACATATATATATATATATATATATATATATATATATATATATATATATATATATATATATATACACATATTAATCTTGTAATATTATATTAGTATAGGGTTGTATTTTAAACTTTTAAAATCTAGGATTTGAAATTTAAATTGTCTAAATTAAAACTTTTAATCACAAAACATAAATTTCAAAACTTGAGGACAAGTTTTAAACATTTAAAACATGGAGGATCAAATAACAAATAATTTTAATTAACAATTAATTCCATAATTATCCATATTTGATTTATACAAGATTTCTTGCAAGATAATTACCAATTTAATCAAAATAATTAATTAATTATCATATAAGGAAATTAAATATTTTATTAGTTGATAAATATCTTTAATTAGATCAAGATTATAGTCATATATATCAAAAAATCGGATTAGGGTTGATGTAATATGATAAAGGCAAGTTTCCATAAGATAAATATCAAGAAATCCCGATTTTTGCTCTTCCTGATGCTTGAACTCGTCGAGTTCCCAACTGGACTCGTCGAGTCAGGCCAACTCGTCGAGTCCACCATGGGACTCGTCGAGTTCATGACACAGAAACACAAAATTCGAATTTTTCAAGCAAGATTCAAACAAACAAGCAACAATTTAATAGAAACCAATCTAGTCTCTGATACCACTGATGGGTTTTAGCCATAAGAACTTTCCTATGTGCGCATGCAAAACCCTAATGCTTGGATCTAGGTTTCTCTAATTAAACATGCTTTCAATCCAAGACTTCTAATGGCTAATTAGGTATAAGAACAATACAAAATCAGATCTAGAAGTTTACATTTGAATCTCTTGTTTGATCTTGTTGTCTTGGAGCTCTAGAGTCACAATTGTCACTCCTCTAATGGCTTACAAACACCAACTAGCAAGGAGGATGATTTGAGAGAGATTAGGAGAGGGAAGATTCGGCCAGGGTTTCTTTGCTTTTGCAGAGGTGTCGAATCCCCTTGCTCTAGGGGTCTATTTATACTTGTAGACTCCTTAGGGTTTCACCTTTAAACCCTAGTTGGATAATCTTTCCTTAAAGCAATCCATATCCTTACCATAGATAAGCCTTGGACGATTTTGAGCTATCCCAAGCCCTAGAATTCGTACAACCCTTATCACTTAAGGATTTACAGTCTAAAGTGTAACTATCAAACAATTGACAGTTTATACCCTCTTATTTAATTAATATCTTTAAGTCACCAAATTAATACAAATTAATTTATGACTTATATTAATCAAATAATAATATTATTATTCCTTATATTATTCTCATAATATATCAATAATATTTATTCTCTCATAATAAATCATCCTATCAAGTTGCTATGGTGAAGGCAACCCAAAATGACCATGCACAACCGGGTCACATACGTGCCTAATATAGTTGCAGCCTTAGACACTATTCCAACAGTTATGTGTTATGTGTTTCAGGTTTTCAGGTTAGCGGGATGGCACCTGCTTGATTGTACACACCAGAGGAAGAGTTATGTTTTGAGGATCCTGGATTATTAATTATTCAAATAGGGAGTTATGTTTTGGAAAATTGAACAAATGAGATTGTTTTACAAAGTGTTATAAAAAGTATGCATTTTAAAAATGAAAATTTTGTTTAAAACTTTCACGTCATTACAAGTTGGTATCAGAGCCTTGGTTTGAGGGATTCGGATGCACCTTCAGGTATATCTGGACTCAAACTGAGGAATTGAGGAGAATTTTCAAAATAAATGATTTTTCTAAAACGAGCAAGAGTTTCTAAGAGAAAAAGAGAAAGAGCAATGTTTACAATCAGCCAGAGCCCGAGCTGTGATTTCCCAAAATACCCTTACCTTATGTTTTATGAGATATTATGCATGCTAGAGATAGGCTAGGTATTTCATATATTAGGACTAGAGTGCCTGATTTGTGATGTCGTAGCCTAGGAGTTGCTGCTATCTGTGATGCGCTTTCGAGTATGTGTTGAGTAAGAGTATCCAACTGGAATCCTTGTAGAGAGGGAATTGATTAGAGGAGTAATATAGGAGAGATACCTAGATGAGCATTAGTTGAGCCTACCGAGAGAGTAGCTAGATACCCGCGGGGGTAAAGTTGCAGAGATCGGTGATATCTTTTGGGTATGAGTAGAGCTAGTGGAGTTATCACCTAGCGCGGGTTATATGTGTTTATCCAACGCCCGAATGTTTCTTGCTTTGTGCTTTGTGGAACTCCCGATGATGGGAGTCAGCTACCAAGTGAATGTGACGATATTCATGAGGTAGATGACTGACATCATAAGGAGTTTCTCAGCAGCTGATGGCGGAGAAGTGTGAGAACCTAGGAAGAGCCTAGGAAGTGACCTTAGTCAGATAAAGTACGCTGACAGAGTAGAGCATTTTGTTGGGGAGCAAGCATGCATGTTGAGATTGGTGATGAGAAGGTTGGGCAGCTACTTAGGGAATTTGGGATGGTCTGTGTAGAGAGTATGTGTAGATGTGGCAGGTAGTATGGGCCCGTACTTCTGAAAGCAGAGGACCCATACTCGATGCAGGGAGTATTCCAGAGGTTCTAAGTAGCAGATCGAGAGGTGGCGTCATGGTTCGAGTACCATGATTGGAAGTAGATCAAGAGGTGATGCCATGGTTCAAGTACCATGATTTGTGGCAGATTGAGAGGAGATATCATGGTTCGGGTACCATGATTGGTGGCAGATTGAGAGGAGATATCGTGGTTCGAGTACCATGATATGTGGCAGTTAGTGCTTCTGGTTTTACCGGTTATTCCGCAGAGATTATCTAGACCAAGGTCGGATGTGAAAGAGTATGGGTCCAGAAGTCCATGATGAACGAGTTTTAGTGAAGCATCCCTTGATAAGGGAATCGAGTTAGCTCCAAGGGATTGTTGGTGATATGCCAGTAGATTCGCAAGACTCAGAGTTGAGTAGGGACGGTGCGTTATGGAAGAATACGGTCTGAGCTGGGCAATCGGCCGATAGTAGAGATGTCACCTTTTGTGACCCGAGTGGTGCTATTTCTGTTTCCTGAAGGAGACGTAAGAGGTGTTGAGATTTCGGTTTCTTAGTTGGGGGTGAGCCCTGTGGGATCGCACTGATGATGATCTTCAATCTGAGTATTTGGCAGTAGGTCTGTCACGAGGGATTGATATAGCTTGAGTAGGTTATCAGTGGGGAACTGAGATGGTCAAGGACCAGGATACACCCTATTTGAGTATAGTAGGGCATGTGTTAGCTGCAACGTTGGACGATCAACAGGAGTAAATCAGTGCGGTGACTCTTATTGTCTTTGATGGGTATAGAGAGTAGAAATGTGGTTTCTGCTCTTATGATAAGGGACGTGTCCGAGCGTTGGGCGGGAAGTCGAGGATGAGGAGTATAATAGTTCATTATTTCCAGATTATGAGTCAGGGTTAATACTGGACATTTGGGAGGTCCGGTGATGGTATGATGTGAGATTCTGGATGACTAGAGGCAGTCATGATGGTAAGTTCTGAGGATTTCCTATGAGATTCGAGTGATTGGAGTTATTTGATCTCTGTTAGGGAGATCATCGAGCGTTGCATAGCACCTTGCGGGATTGGGTGTGATGTTACTGGTGGAGACAGTCTGTGGTATAGAGTGTTGGTGCACCAATTAGTGATGGTTCAAACCCTAAGTAGGGGAGGACCGGGTATTTTGTTGAGAGGATCAGGTATCTATTCGAGATCTGGATATAGAGACCTACGGTGTGGATTCATGTGATCAGGGTTATTGGTGTTTGAAGTGAGGTACAGAGCGAGATAATGCATGTGGTATGTGTTTGGTAAAGGCTGAATGTCTCCACGGAAAGTGGCCATCGGTCGAAGACCTTATGATGGATAGAAATTCTCCGAGGTGGTTGGCTCGTAGGGTTAGTTCGGCGGTGGAAGAATTTTGGTTCAAATGTTTGGGCTGTTATGAAATTGAGGAAGGGCAGAAGTTGATTTTGGAAACTAATTCTAGGGTTGTTGTGAGCATTCAAGCATGAAATTGAGCATTATAGGAAGGAGTTTCGGATTGTCGTCATCGTGTTCTGAGTCATTGGAAATCCCTCCTTGTTGTAAGTGAGAAATGGAATGTTCCGAAAATCCGGATCGTGTAGAACCTGGTTCCTGGTACGTACTCCTTGAGATTAATATTTTAATTTTATGCATTTTTTCCTTGGACTCGGCGAGTTGAAGGACCAACTCGCCGAGTAGGAGCGGGATAAGGCGCGGGGTTTGAACTTTGTACTCGGCGAGTCGGTCCCCGGACTCGGCGAGTAGACCCTGTTTGGACAAAAACCCTAATCCGGGCGTTTGCACCCTATGTAAACGCTCTGACTTGGCCTCCTTAGTCCCTAACACTTCCAGAGAACTGTAGAAAGAAACCCTAGACCCCATATTGTTCTTGAGAGTGATTTTGGCTTTGTGGAGAAGGTTTGGAGCTTAGAGGAAGGAAGATGAGGTTGAAGTGTGCAAGGAGGGGAGGTAGATCCGGAATCTACACTGTGAGAAGCTTCCATTCAGGTAGAAAAGTTCTTACCTTGATCATTAGTTCATTAGATCCCCTTTTTGTCCCAAATTACTGGTTTCAAGCCCTAAAACCTCAAATTCCATGTATTTATGCATTAAGTTCTGAAAGGACTTCAGATTGGGATCTTATGGTCATCCTAGAAGTATAAAGTCTCTGTGGTTGGGATTATTGAGGTCCCTATTGGGTGTATGACCCCCTTAAAGAGCCTGGATTTGCCTTCTTGAGCTCATAGGGCCATGCATGCACGTAAAGTTTGCAACTTTACGTGATAAGCATGCTCTAGGAGCATAGATCTATGGGTTAGAAGCGTTGCATGTCTCAGTTTTGGTCTGTATGGGAAGTGGGTCGAAGGGACTCGGCGAGTCCCAAAGTGGAACTCGGCGAGTTCTATGAAGATGGTCTTAGACTCGGCGAGTTGGATGAACAACTCGGCGAGTCCTATGAAGATTGCCTGGAGCTCGCCGAGTCGTTCTTCAAACTCGGCGAGTCATATGAATATTCACTGAGTAAGAGGGGTTTAAGTGTTGAAGGTCCAACCCTTCATATCTGCACGCGGAATTAGCAGTGTAACGTAGTCCCAAAACCCCAAATCCTCTTATGGGATATTCTGGTGAGGATTGGAAGCGAGTAGGAGATCTGCTCGTCGAACTCGGCGAGTTGCTCTCGGACTCGGCAAGTCGGATCACGAGTCGGTTCCATAGTCCCAAGTAGTGAGTCAGGGGTGACTGAGTGAGTGGAAAGAGAGACTTGGCGAGTAGGACCTGGTTAGTAGGAGAAGGACTCGGCGAGTCTTTGCCATGACTCGACGAGTCCAGTCAACTGAGAGTTGACCTTGACCAAGGAGTTGACCTTGGACCAGGGATGGGCCAGTCAATTGACCTAAGGATATTTATGAGTGGCTAATCTATGTGTATGGGTTTTGTAGCCGAAGGATTACCGGTGCAGCAGCCAGACGTCTAGCAGTTGGACTTTCGGTAGCTACTCTTCGAGGTGAGTTTCCTTCCAGTAGTAACGGGTCTAAGGCACCAAGTCCGGCCCGATTAGATGATATGCTAGTGTCGGAGTGTGGGTAGTGTCCGTATCTCATGGTCGAGTTTGATTATGATATATGCCAGTATGATAGATTTGTCTATACTCGTTGTATGTGTGATACCTGTATGTTATGGATTAGCAGATGAGTGTGGGCGAGGCCCATATCTCTCTGATAGTGGAGTGTGAGTGAGGCCCGTATCTCTCAGATAGCGGAGTGTGGGCGAGGCCCGTATCTCTCAGATAGCGGAGTGTGGTCGAGGCCCGTATCTCCCAGCTAGCGGAGTGTGGGCGGGGCCCGTATCTTCATGAGTGTGGGCGAGGCTCATATCTCCTAGCTGTTCATTGTATGTTTGTATGGTATGAGGTATTATGGGGGAACTCACTAAGCTTCGTGCTTACAGTTTTCAGTTTTGGTTTCAGGTACCTCTTCTTCGAAGGGGAAGGAGCTGGCGCGGTAGCGGCCCATCACACACATGCCTCGTATTCCGCACTATGAGATCTTCCTGGGGATTTGTACTCTGACATTATTATGTTTATGTAAATGTTTTTCCAGACATGTGATATCTTTTATGAAATGTTATGATCGGTGTCACTTTTACTTCTAAATGCTTTACTAAGTATATGTTTTAAAAATGAAATTTTTGGCTCATATTTTTGGGATGTTACAAGTTGGTATCAGAGCCCTGGTTTGAGGGATTCAGACACACCTTCGGGAGTGTCTGAACTTAAATCGAGGGATTAAAAGATTTTAAAGCAGAAAATATTTTCTAAAAAGCTAAGTAAAGATTTTTAAGAAGAAGTGTGTGATGTGCGCGACCGGCCGAGCTCAAGTAAGTATTCCCCAAAGTACCCATACCAGCTTATGTTATATTTATCAGTTTCAATAGAACGCATGCTAGAATAGGACTAAGGATCTAGGAGAGATGCCTTATGTGCCTGCTTTATGTGTTTCAGTGTATGAAAATTGCATGCTAGAATTGAGTAGACAGCAGTAGGATAGTCTGTTAGGGTTATGCCTGATAGTATGAGTTTAGCATGGTATGCTAGTTCAGCTTTTCTCTATGAGGACAGATTTGCTTGAGAATGTTCCCTTTTTGTCTGAATGTTGCTTGCTTTGTGCTTCGTGGCACTCTGAGTGATGGGAGTTAGACATTAGGTGAATACGTCACATCACATGTGATCAGGGTTGAATAATCTTAGAGCGTTGGATTTGGCCCTATTGTGCAACTCTTGTCTGAGTCTAACCGTTGAAGGGTCGAGTCTGTTACTCGAAGGATTATTTGAGCCTCACCACATGTGATGGTATTCAGGTAATGACTAATTGACATTACAAGGAGGCCTTCAGTAGCTGAGGACCGGGTAGAGTGGAGTTAGAGATTTTCTTGGGGCAAGCCTAGGATGAGTATAGCAGTGATTAACAATAGTGAAAGGGACCTGGTGGAGTCAAGGCAGTCCTTGGAGAAGGTACGGATAGATGTGGAAGGTAGTATGGGCTCGTACTACTGAAAGCAGAGGATCTATACCCGAACTAAGGAAGGCTGAGACAAGACTAGGGAACTTGAAGTAAATGTGACCCCTTTAGGGGTATCAGTATCACTAATGGTTGTCTGTGTGAATTGCAGAATGGTGGTACTACGCTAGAGGCCAGTTGGTGGCAGTTCTGGAGAGGGATCGGGTTCGGGATCAGGTTCCGAGCCAATAAATGAGAGGCTACGCGAGTTCATCGTGTCAGAGATCACCATAGGCATCCTTGAGTCGACCCCCATCATTTTCGGGTCGATCAAGGAAGGGATAGTTGAGCTGATGGAGGACTGCCTCAGGGCGTTCAGGAGTGACATGGCATCTGGCTAGTCAGGATCTCGCACACTGTCCTTTAAGGACTTCAGGGGCAGTGGTGTGCTGGATTTCCATGGGGCAAAGGACCCCATTGTTGCCAGACGATGGATTGCGGACATTGAGTCCGCATAGCTGACCAACTTCTGCGCCGAGGGGTCGAAGGTGAGATATACAGCAAGATATTTATGATACTGAGCTAGGGATTGGTGAGAGTCCGTTGGTGACTCGTTGGGAGCCTCGACCGTTGAGGCTATGACCTGGTCGGACTTCGTGACCAGGTTTAGGGCAGAGTTTGCGCCGGCTGTCGAGCTTCAACAGCTGGCCAGAGAGTTCTTAGACATGATACAGACGACGAAGATTGTGGCGGAGATCACCGTCAAGTTCTGGGAGAGAGCATTGTTGGTGCCCCAATATGCGGGAGATGAGGATATGAGGAGGACCCGCTATCATGACATGCTACGGGTCGACATCCGGGACCATGTTAGCTTTTCAGCTTGCCCTACCCTGGATTCCATGATTGCCAGGGCGAGGGAAAGGGAGATTGATTTGAAGCACATTCGAAAGAGAAAGGCAGAGATGGGGCAGGTAGTTGGGGCTTCGGGGAAGAAGCCCAAAGGATCAGATGGTAGGCCAAAAGGCCAAGGGGGTCGGGCCGCTGCGGAAAATGCAGCAGGTCGCATGAGGGAGCATGTAGGTTAGGATCATCAGGCTGCTACAAGTGCGGCAAGGCGGGGCACTTTAGCAGGGATTGTACTGCCCCTGTCTCGGTTGTTCAGACATCTGAGTTGCTGTGTTTCCACTGCAACCAGAGGGGCCACAAGAGGGCCAATTGCCCCTAGTTGACGACAGCATCAGCGCCAGTGAAGGCGCCAGCTCCAGCGACTCTGAGGATCACAGATGGCCGGCAGGGCAAGGCAGAGGCTCCAGCGGTGAGGAGTCGGGCATTTCAGCTGACGACATAGGAGGCACGCGCCGCACCAGATGTGGTGACGGGTATGATTCTTTCCCTCTATCTTATTTTTCTGATGTTATGATATTGATATGTGCTCTGTGTATATGCGTTAGGATCGTTCCATGTGAACGGTATTCCTGTTCAGGTGTTGTTTGACTCGGGTGCCACCTGATCATTTGTTTCCCTTGCACTTAGCAAGAGGTTTGTTGAGTCTTCGGGCATGTTGGATTGCCCTTTAGAGGTAGAGATTGTCGATGATCGATCGGTGCGAGCGTTGGCAGTATTCAAAGATTATGTCCTAAGGTTATTTGAGGAGCGCTATTTGGTGGATTTGGTTTCCATCCCTTTGCGGGGGAACAAGGTGATTATAGGCATGGATTGGTTGAGCCCTAATGGGGCGGTGATAGATTGTGCGCAACAGTTAGTGCGGATCAGGACCCTAAGTGGGGGAGAGTTGGTGATCCACAGCGAGAGGCCACAGTGTGGACCCACAGTATGTTTAGCAGCAAGGGCTAGGCGCTACCTTCAGCAGGGTTACGCGGGATATGTCGCGTACGTTATAGATACCTGGGAGGCGGGTAAGGCGACAGTGAGCGAGGTTCCAGTGGTGCGAGACTACGTTGATGTGTTCCCGGAGGAGCTTCCTGGAATACCTCCGGAGTGTCAGGTAGAGTTCAGGATCGACCTAGTTCCTGGTGCGGCTCTGATAGCCAAGGCACCCAATCGGTTGGCTCCTCCCGAGATGCAGGAGTTGTCTATGCAGCTGCAAGAGTTGCTAGACAAGGGATTTATTCGACCGAGTAGTTCACCCTGGGGAGCCCCGATCCTATTTGTGAAGAAGAAGGACGGGTCGCATCGGATGTGTATTGATTACCGGGAGCTGAATAAGGTAACAGTGAAGAACCGTTACCCACTCCCGAGGATTGATGACCTCTTTGATCAGTTGTAGGGAGCATCTTGGTTCTCCAAGATCGATTTGCGTTCAGGGTATCATCAGATGAGGGTCCGAGAGGAGGATGTACAGAAGACCGCATTTCGGATGCGTTACGACCATTATGAGTTCGTGGTGATGTCGTTTGGGCTCACCAATTCTCCTGCTGCGTTCATGGAACTCATGAACCGCGTATGTAGACCAATGTTGGACCGGTCTGTGATAGTTTTCATTGATGACATCTTGGTTTATTCCAAGACGCAGGAGGAGCACGAGGAGCATCTGAGAGAGGTTTTGGAGACCTTGAGGAGGGAGAGCTTGTACGCTAAGTTCTCCAAATGTGAGTTTTGGTTGCGAGAGGTGCAGTTTCTTGGGCACCTCGTCAATCAGAACGGGATTTCGGTAGACCCGGCCAAGGTGGAGGCCGTGATGAGATGGGAGGTTCCGAAGTCTCCATCCGAGATTCGGAGTTTCCTGGGATTAGCGGGCTACTATCGGAGATTCATTCAGGACTTCTCCAAGATAGTCGTACCCCTGACGCGGCTGACTAAGAAAGTCGTGGTCTTTCGATGGGGGCCTGAACAACAGGCAGCATTCAAGGTTCTGAGACAGAGATTGTGTGACGCCAATCTTAGCCCTGCCAGAGGGCGTAGAGGATTTTGTGGTATATTGTGACGCGTCCATTTCGGGATTGGGCACGGTACTGATGCAGAGAGGTCATGTTATTGCCTACGCTTCGAGGCAGCTGAAGCCTCACGAGGCGAACTACCCGATGCACGATTTAGAGTTGGGGGCGGTGGTCTTCGCCCTCAAGATGTGGCGACATTAACTCTATGGGGTTCGGTGTACCATTTACACGGACCACAAGAGTTTGAGGTACCTCATGGATCAGCCGAATCTGAACATGAGGCAGCGTCGGTGGCTCGATGTGGTGAAGGATTATGACTGTGAGATCCTTTACCACCCGGGGAAGGCCAATGTGGTGGCTGATGCACTTAGCCGCAAGGTGGCACCGATCAGGGATATTTGCATGCAGATGACAGTGGTGACCCTGCTTTTGGAGCGGATTCGGGAGGCCCAGCAGGAGGCCATGAAGGAGGAACATCGAAAGAGTGAGCGCATAGTGGGTCAGGTTTCCTCCTTCGACTATGACAGCAGGGGATTATTGTCATTACACCGCAGGGTGTGGGTGCCATACCTCGGAGGCATGCGCCAGGTCTTGATGGAGGAGGCGCACAAATCTCGATTCTCCATTCATCCCGGAGCGACGAAGATGTATAGGGATCTTCGTCTGGACTATTGGTGGCCCTGCATGAAGCGGGATGTGGCTTGGTACGTCGAGCGGTGCTTGACCTGCAGGAAGCTCAAGGCCGAGCATCAGAGACCGCACGGCAAGATGCAGCCGTTGGATATCCCGTTGTGGAAATGGGAAGATATTACGATGGACTTTATCACGAAGCTACCCAGGACCGCGCGGGGAGTGGATTCTATATGGGTCATCGTGGACCGGTTGACCAAGAGCGCCCATTTTATCCCAATTCAGGAGAGCATCTCGGCCGAGAAGTTGGCCGACATCTATATCAGGGAGGTAGTGGCGCGGCACGGGGTGCCCGTATCAGTGATTTCAGACAGGGATGTGCGATTTACTTCCAGATTTTGGAAGAAGCTCCATGACGAGTTGGGTACTTGTCTGCATTTCAGCACCGCTTTTCACCCGCAGACGGATGGTCAGAGCGAGCGGACCATCCAAGCATTAGAGGATATGCTGCGGGCATGTGTTCTGGATTTTGGAGGTAGTTGGGATACCTACCTCCCGTTGGCAGGGTTCTCATATAATAATAGTTATCATGCAAGCATCGACCGCCCTCCCTTCGAGATGTTGTATGGAAGGAGGTGCAGCACCCCGATATGTTGGAGAGAGGTTGGCCAGAGGGTCATGGGAAGCACCGAAGTGGTGCTCCAGACGACAGAGAAGATCCAGCAGGTCCGGAGTAGGCTCCAGACTGCCCATAGTCAGCAGAAAAGTTATGCCGACAAGCGTCATTCAGACTTGGAATTCCAAGTCGGGGATATGGTTCTCCTGAAGGTGTCGTCGTGGAAAGGCGTCATCTGATTCAGGAAGCGAGGCAAGTTGGGCCCAAGGTTCATCGGGCCATTCAGGATTGTAGGCCGGGTGGGCAAGGTGGCGTATAGGTTGGATCTGCCAGCCGAACTCAGCCAGATCCACGACACTTTCTACGTCTCTCAGTTGCGGAAGTGTTTGGTAAACGACTCGACAGTGGTGCCTTTGGAGGATATTCAGGTCGATGACAGCCTGAATTACGTCGAGCGGCCTGTGGCGATCCTCGACAGGAAGTCGAAGGATCTAAGGAACAAGAGGGTGGAACTCGTGAAGGTGCAATGGTAGCACCGAAAGGGATCAGAGTGGACTTGGGAGCTGGTGGAAGAGATGATAGAGCATTACCCCGAGCTGTTTCAGGATCGAGCAGCAGACTTCGAGGGAAAAGTCTAAAATAAGTGGGGGAGATTTGTAGCACCTGGTTCCTGGTACATACTCCTTGAGATAAATATTTTAATTTTATGCATTTTTGCCTTGGACTCGGCGAGTTGAAGGACCAACTCGCCGGGTAGGAGCGGGATAAGTCGCGGGGTTTGAACTTTGTACTCGGCGAGTCGGTCCCCGGACTCGCGAGTAGACCCAGTTTGGACAAAAACCCTAATCCGGGCATTTGCACCCTATTTAAATGCTCTAACTTGGCCTCCTTAGTCCCTAACACTTCCAGAGAACTGTAGAAAGAAACCCTAGCCCCCATATTGTTCTTGAGAGTGATTTTGGCTTTGTGGAGAAGGTTTGGAGCTTAGAGGAAGGAAGAGGAGGTTGAAGTGTGCAAGGAGGGGAGGTAGATCCGGAATCTACACTGTGAGAAGCTTCCATTCAGGTAGAAAAGTTCTTACCTTGATCATTAGTTCATTAGATCCCCTTTTTGTCCCAAATTACTGGTTTCAAGCCCTAAAACCTCAAATTCCATGTATTTATGCATTAAGTTCTGAAAGGACTTCAGATTGGGATCTTATGGTCATCCTAGAAGTATAAAGTCTCTGTGGTTGGGATTATTGAGGTCCCTATTGGGTGTATGACCCCCTTAAAGAGCCTTGATTTGCCTTCTTGAGCTCATAGGGCCATGCATGCACGTAAAGTTTGCAACTTTACGTGATAAGCATGCTCTAGGAGCATAGATCTATGGGTTAGAAGCGTTGCATGTCTCAGTTTTGGTCTGTATGGGAAGTGGGTCGAAGGGACTCGGCGAGTCCCAAAGTGGAACTCGGCGAGTTCTATGAAGATGGTCTTAGACTCGGCGAGTTGGATGAACAACTCGGCGAGTCCTATGAAGATTTCCTGGAGCTCGCCGAGACGTTCTTCAAACTCGGCGAGTCATATGAATATTCACTGAGTAAGAGGGGTTTAAGTGTTGAAGGTCCAACCCTTCATATCTGCACGCGGAATTAGCAGTGTAACGTAGTCCCAAAACCCCAAATCCTCTTACGGGATGTTTTGGTGAGGATTAGAAGCGAGTAGGAGATCTGCTCATGGAACTCGGCGAGTTGCTCTCGGACTCGGCGAGTCGGATCACGAGTCGATTCCATAGTCCCGAGTAGTGAGTTAGGGGTGACTTAGTGAGTAGAAAGAGAGACTTGGCGAGTAGGACCGGGTTAGTAGGAGAAGGACTCGGCGAGTCTGTGCCACGACTCGGCGAGTCCAGTCAAATGAGAGTTGACCTTGACCAAGGAGTTGACCTTGGACCAGGGATGGGCCAGTCAATTGACCTAAGGATATTTATGAGTGGCTAATCTATGTGTATGGGTTTGTAGCCGGAGGATTACCAGTGCAGCAGCCAGACATCTAGCAGTCAGACTTTCGGTAGCTACTCTTCGAGGTGAGTTTCCTTCTAGTAGTAACGGGTCTAAGGCACCAAGGCCGGCCCGATTAGACGATATGCTAGTGTCGTAGTGTGGGCAGATCCCGTATCTCATGGTCGAGTTTGATTATGATATATGCCAGTATGATAGATTTGTGTATACTCGTTGTCTGTGTGATACCTGTATGTTATGGATTAGCAGCTGAGTGTGGGCGAGGCCCGTATCTCTCTAATAGTGGAGTGTGGGTGAGGCCTGTATCTCTCCGATAGCGGAGTGTGGGCGAGGCCCGTATCTCTCAGATAGCGGAGTGTGGGCGAGGCCCGTATCTCCTAGCTGATCATTGTATGTTTGTATGGTATGAGGTATTATGGGGGAACTCACTAAGCTTCGTGCTTACAGTTTTCAGTTTTGGTTTCAGGTACCTCTTCTTCGAAGGGGAAGGAGCTGGCGCGGTAGCGGCCCATCACACACATGCCTCGTATTCCGCACTATGAGATCTTCCTGGGGATTTGTACTTTGACATTATTATGTTTATGAAAGTGTTTTTCCATACATGCGATATCTTTTATGAAATGTTATGATCGGTGACGCTTTTACTTCTAAATGCTTTACTAAGTATATGTTTTAAAAATGAAATTTTTGGCTCGTATTTTTGGGACGTTACACATCGTGAGGTTCTAGGGTGGTGTGTCAAGCATCTATGATTCCAGTGGGAGCCCTTTCAGTTAATGACGACAAGTGGATTCTTTAAGGCAATGGATTGCAGCAAGGAAAGGTGTTTGGTTATGGCAATTGTCGTCAGTTATAGTGGTGCATAATTTGGGTAGGTGCGTGCACCTATCTAGGGATGGTCCGCAGAGCATGAGTTAATGATCGCAGTGGGGCGTCAATCTGAGGATGAGTTGTGAAGTAGTAAGAGCTAGTGGGGTGAGATTGCGGAGACTTGCAGTTAAATGAGTTAGTGCAAAAGGGAGTGGTGATACTACGAGGAGCTGTAGTATCCACCATCGGATAGCAAGAAGGGTGGCAATGTTGCGGGAAGCCGTGGTATTCGCCTAGAAGAAAGGGTGTTGTGGTACTATGGGGAGCCGTAGTACCCATCAGTCAGAAAGAGGGTGTTGTGATGCTACGGGGAGCCGTAGTACTCACTAGTAAGAGAGAGGGTGTTGTGATGCTACGGGGATTCGTAGTACTCACTAGTCAGAGAGAGGGTGTTGTGATGCTACGGGGAGCCGTAGTACTCACTAGTCAGAGAGAGGGTGTTGTGATGCTACAGGGAGCCGTAGTACTCACTAGTCAGTAGGAGGTTGTTGTGATGCTATGGGGAGCCATAGTACGCACTAGTTAGCGAGAGGCTATTATGATGAAGCACTCTTGTTCAGAGCATGACACAGATGGGTTTTAGGCTTGAATAGCCCTAATTTATGAGTTTTTGGGAGCCTGGTGGTCGGACCAGGGGCGAGACCGGGGTCTCCCCAATGATCTGGAATCATTATATTTTAAGAGAGGTACACATGGGTGGCGGGGAATGAGTTATGAGATGAGTGCTTCATTGGGACGAGTGGTTCCGACTCTAGGTCCGACCAAACTCTCGTGTTGAGTTTGGCCCTGATGGTGCGTCGGATTGAAGAGATGAGATTCTGGAATCAGAGGTGGGTTCCATGTGAGGGTTATTGTTTGTCATCTGATGTCTTTAACCTGTTTAGGTCAGGGCCTTGGTTCGGGAGGTGCAACGAGATGCACAGAACTTTTGGGCAGTAATCAACAGAGTTCAGGGGTGATTCAATCTTCAGTAGAGTTGTAGTGTTTGCTTGAGGGAAATCGAACGGCGTGACTTGTGAGTCACTAAGAGTTGAGACAGTTATTATAAGATGGGAAATCGGTGAGACCTTCCGGTTATGGAATGGGTGAACTTGAGGTTCATCTATTGGGTTATAGAGGTCAGAGGATATTTTCAGGCAAGCATTTTCACTTTCTGGTGCTCGAGATTAGAGTTTGGGGTTCATTCTCTCTGATGAATCATGACGATGGTTCTTGCAATAAGCCCTGGAGAAAGGAGGAGATTATGACCTTTCTGTTCCTTTTGAGGTTGCGATCAGGATCGATCAGGGAATCAAGGTTGGTAGAGTGTTATTATAGTCTGTTAGTCGGTGGGCGATTAACAAGGTGATGTTTCAAGGGTGGTCTGGCAAGGAGGTAGACCGCAAGAGTTTTCAACTTCTGAAGATTCAGATTAAGTACCGCGGCGGCAGTTGGGTCTGCCCCTTTCGGGTCAAGAGTCCTTGGTGGGATCAAGTATCTTTGGAAGTGATTGTCATTTGGTTTGAGGACCTTCGGTGGTGCTTCTCGGTTAGTTGGGTTCGATCTTTGTTATAAGGAGCAATTTCAAGGACAAAATCTAATTCAAGTGGGGGAGAATTGTAACATCCGGGAATTTAGATATATCTATTTAACCCTTCTTCTTCTTCAAGTTGTCAAGATTAGCCCTTAAATGAAAGTTATGGCAAATGAGTACGCTGGGCGTACTGAAGAGTACGTTGTGCGTACTCATATGCTTAAGTTGGACGCGAAATACTCACGGTACGCTGGGCGTACCTTGAACTACGCTAGGCGTAGTGGGCCCAGACTCAAACCCTAAATGAGACTTGTGCACTATATAAGGAATTCTATGTCCTTATCCTCAGCCACCATTTCACAGAGAGAAACCCTATGAGAGCATTATCTTCGTTCTAAAGCTTGTGTGTGAGTGTTTTGAGCTAGAAAGTGCCTTTATGTGTTAGTGAAGAAGAAGAAGGGGAGGTGCTTGTGGAGGCTAGAGTTTGGAGTTCAAGCTTGGATCTGAGTTCTTCAGAGGGAGGAGCTTCACTTGGAGGTAAAAAGCTCACAACTTTCCTCTTTATTTTGGTTTTGTGTTTCATGGTCCATTTTCTAGGGTTTTATCCCAAGATGGAGACTTTTTGGTGTAAATGGTCTCCCTAAGCCTTGATCTGACCAATTTCAATTTAGGATGTGTTGTGGATCTATAAAAATCTAAACTTGGCCATGGTTATGGGGTCATGCATGAGTTTTGGTCTTAATGAGAAAAGGGGATAAAGGTTGGAGTGAGTTACCACCTTTTCATCCATGAAAAGGCCTAAAGGTCTCGACTTTATGGTTTAGGAGACTGAGGAATGTCGAGATCTGAGATATGAACTGTTTTCTTAATCTATTCAGACCAAAATATAGAAAGGATGAGTCTTGGACTTACGATAGGCGTAAGTCTCAGAACGCGCAGCGTAGTGGGTTGGGGTCCCCGATCAGTTCCATGTGCGTTTGGGTACGCTGAGCGTACCAAGGGGTACGCCCCGCGTAACTCCTTATGGGGGTTTTTGGGCTAAGCGTCGTGTTGGGCCTGGAGTTTGGACTTCATGCAATAGAGTCTTGGACTAGAGAAGTGGATATATGTGCTTTGGTCCCTTGGTTTGGGCTTGCCTCTTAGTTTGGGATTTGGGCCGTGTGAGGGCCCATTTATTATTGGGCCTTGGTGGGCCTAATGGGCTTAGGGCATTAATGGGCTGGTAGGTGGTCTATCTTTATACCCAATAAGTGAGAGGTTGGACTTAGCTCCTAATTGAGATAATTGTGGGTTTGACACAGGGTTAAAAGCCGGTGCGTAGCAATAGTGTTTATAGGAGCTGTTCTTCACCCGAGATGAGTCTTCTCACTATACATTACCTAGAGTGGTATTTATGTGTAGACCAGAGGGTCTTGTATGCTATAGGTATGTATGAGATTATGTGCATTGTGTTATATGTATGCTATATGTTGAATAGACCGGGCCGGAGGGCCCAACTTTATAGACCGAACCGAAGGGTCCGACGAGCTATGACCGGACGAGAGGGTCCAACGAGCTACAGGACCGGAGGGTCCCGCTGAGACACATCGACCGGAGGGTCATACTGTAGCCTCGAGTGGCGTATCTGTTGTATGAGGTATTTTGGAGAACTCACTAAGCTTCATGCTTACAGTGTTATGTGTTATGTGTTTCAGGTTTTCAGGTTAGCGGGACGGCACCGACTTGATTGTACACACCAGAGGAAGAATTATGTTTTGAGGATCCTGGATTATTAATTATTTAAACAGGGAGTTATGTTTTGGAAAATTGAACAAATGAGATTGTTTTACAAAGTGTTATAAAAGTTATGCATTTTCAAAATGAAAGATTTGTTTTAAACTTTCATGTCGTTACACATCCCTTCCCCTGATTCCATGATATCACCGTTCATCTACGCCTCATCTATGTCGTTTATTGTCGTCATATGTCTATCGTTTCTCCCCTATGCGTATATGTAACGCCCGTAGATCCGGGCTAGTCAATTTAGAGACGATAAGCATCAAAAATGACTTTTTGATGGAAGATTATTTAGAAGGATTAATCTTAACCAAGTTGTATTATATCACAAGGTTTCCGTGCATATAAAGAACGCCAAAATCCGAGTTATAACGAAGAAGTTATGACCTGTCGAAGTTTCGCGACAGAACCGGCACGACCCAGCGCGACCCAGCGCGACGTAAATAGTGAATTTAAGGTAGATATATATCTATCCTTAGTGATCTAAACGAGATTCAAAGATGTCTTCGATAGTAGTCCAACGATAAAAAGACAGACGAAAACGGAGGTCAGATGAAGGAGTTATGAATTTCGAACAGAGTTTTCCTGTCCCAGACTACTAAAGATAATATATAAGTAATATATTTATAATATACTAAAAATAAAGTCAAAATTAGCCAATGGATTCTAAACGAGAGTTGTAGATCATAATCTCAACTACGCGTCGATATAAAGAACGTCGAAAACGGAGTTCGTATGCGAAAGTTATGAATTTCTGAAGTTCGGGGCGCGAAACCCCAAAACTGTCAGATACCACGACGTGGCAAGCAGTGCCATGACGTGGCAAGTCTTCTGACACCTCCGGGAGTCCCCCAGATGCAACTTGAGATGACGCATTCAGTGACAACCAAGCCCACGACGTGGAAAAAGGTGCCACGACGTGGCAAGGGCAGATTTTGCCCTATAAATAAATTTGAAGGGCCAGCCGAGTTTGGTTGCTCATTCTCTCATCTCTCTCCCATATTACATCGTTTTACGTGCAATTTTAACCCCCCGAAGCCCCGGTATCACCCCGAGACCCGAAGCAAGTCCCGAAGCCCGAAGATCCCGAGAAGAAAAGAGTTTCCGAGTCGAAGCTCTGCCCGCGAGAAACCCAGTGTGTGAAGTGATCCCGGTTTCACCGAAGAATACTACCATTGCAAGCCATAGTGTTGTCCGATCATCTTCTAATCAAGTGAGTGTGTGGTTACTTTCTTCTAACACATAAGTATGAAGTATTTGCTACGAAATACGTGTTATGTGTTTATATATTGTTGTTTATTTGAGATATTGGTGGAATGGATGGACTATATAGGTTTTAATGAGTTAAACCGTATATGTATTTTATATCTACAAATATGTTGGGTAGGACATGGGTAGATGAGATCCGTGAGTATGGATCAGATCAAGAGATTAGTTTTAGATCCGTGAGTATGGATTAGACCAAGAGGTTAGTTTTAGATCCGGGAGTATGGGTCAGGTAAAGAGATAAAACTTGTTATTAGTCCGGGAGTATGGATTAAGACTAAGTTAATTGTCCCTAGTCCTAGAGTATGGATTGGGCACAATTATAGATCCGGGAGTATGGATCAGATCAGGATTAGGGTATAGTTAATTGTCCCTATTCCGGGAGTATGGAATGGGTACAATTATTGATCCAGGAGTATGGATCAGATCATGAGGTTAGTTTTAGATCCGTGAGTATGGATCAGGGGAAAAGGTTAGTTTTAGATCTGTGAGTATGGGTCAGGTGAAAAGGTTAGTTTTAGATCCGGGAGTATGGATCGGGTGAAGAGGATAGTTTTAGATCCGTGAGTAGGGATCAGGTAAAGAGGAAAATTTTAGATACGAGAGTTTAGATCGTGTCGTTGTGAGGATCGATGGGGTGGGATAAGAGTTGCCTTTATGTGGTGAAATTGTACAAGTTTGAATGTTCTATATTTATAAATATATGATATAACATTGTGGGATGAAAACCGTATATGCTCACCAAGCTCCCAAGCCTGACCCACTCAGTTTTCTTTGTATCACATGTATCGATACGAAGACATATTTCAAAGAGAGATTTAAAGGAGATATAAATCATTAGTGTAATTAAATGTAAGTTCTGTTTATGCTTATATGTCTGTATCGGAACATGACATCCTGAGGTTTTATTATTTAATGAAAATACATGCTCTTTGAGAAATGTTTTGATAAGTTATTATCATATCTTGTTTTGGGAACAAATTCCGCAACCGTTTTCTTTAAAAGATTACTCTAATTTTAAAAACAAAGCATAAATAAATCGGTCTTTTCTGGCCGTGAAATTGGGGATGTCACAGTATACTATAACACCCGTTTTCCAGATTGGTGTAGCTTGAAACTTAGCAGAACCAAAGATGGAATTTTTGGAAAAATAATCCATGCCACGACGTGGCAAAGTTATTCTTAAACGCATGTTTTAGTGGGCTCCACAATGTGGTAGCCGCTGTAGTCCAAAACCTGGGATTTTTAGGGTTTCTCTGTATATAAACACATTATCTCCTATTATTGGTCATCTCCCTCAGCCCCCATTACCCTTAAACCTCAAAAACCCTAACCTTAGCCTCTCTTGGTGATTTTAGCTCATTTTGGTGCTTTTGGTGACTTGAAGAAGAAGAAGAAGAAGAAGAAAGTGTTCTAGTGTGTTGATCCTGCAAGCAAGCCTCATCATCCTTCTCTTGTGCATTCTTTGGACCTTTATAAGTGTTCAAGATCCTAGCTTTTTGGTGATATGCTTCTAGATCTGGATTTCTTCTCCCTTTTGTTCATGATTATGAATATTTAAAGGGAAGGATTCCATAAAGTTGGCAACTTTATGGATCCATTAGGCCTCTTTGAGTTCATATGTTGTAGATCTGGAGTATCTTGGAGAATTTGGTCCCATGTAAAAGTTTAAGCACATTTTCTCATGATTATAACCTAAATTAGGAAGGACATGCATGTCCATAAACCTACGATTTTTTATGGTCTATTAGGTGTAGGAAACCCTTCTGGAAACTTTAGGGAAATGGCTTTTGTGATTAATTGCTTAATGGTTGAGTCATACCTTCAGTTTCCATTAGGACCTAGGTTTTGAGATCTTGGTGTATGGGGATGTACTAAGGGATAAAGTTACAAACTTTATCGATCAAGACTTTAGGAAAAAGTAGATCTGAGTTTTGGAGCCTTTGATGTGGTGGGAAGCATCTTAATGCATTAAGCTGTTATAGATCCAGTTCACATGTCATGGCACTTTGCCACCAGGATGTGGCGACTAAAGTGAGCCCCAACTGTTTTATCATCTTGTTGCCTCGACGTGGCCAATGGGAGGTCACGACGTGGCGAATCGTTGAAGTGTTTTTGGTTGTTTGACTTTGGACTGTTGACTTTGATTTGTTAACCTGGGTTGACTTTTGGTCAAGATTGTTGGTTTTAGTGTATAGGCTAAGGTTGGACCTGGTATGATTTGATAGGTGTGTTTTAGTTGAAGGGTTTTAAGCATTCTAACACTCCTATGGTGTACATGCAACCCTAGATGTTTTGGATCTATGTTTTCTCTAATATACATGCAAACTTTGATTTCCAAAGCATCATCCTAACTAACATACAATGGAGTATCTTTATTTCAAAATTCTAGTTAGATGACATACCTTTTGTTGTAGTTGGAAACCTTGGACCTTTAAGAGCTTAGCACCAATAGTGTGAATGCCTCAAATGGAATCACAACACACCTTGGACAAATGATGACTTTTGAGAGAGTTTCTTACACTCAAAATCGGTTATGTGGACTCCAAGAACACTAGCCATCCGATTTTAGCTATGGGGTCAAACATATATATATATATATATATATATATATATATATATATATATATATATAATCCATACTCTTGGGCTTATTATCCATGATCCATGATTCAAATGGGCTAACTCTTTATGGATTCTTCCATAAACTTACAATGATACAACGTAGTGTTGACTGTGGCATGCATCACAATGTGAAGATGTGATTGACAATGGAGAAGATGGAACATGGAGACTAGAAGTGGCAAACAACCATAGGGCTATAAAAAAAAAAAAAGCAAGGCTGAAGGGTAAAGAAATAAAAAGGAGATCTAAATGGATAAATGCTTTCTTCTTTCACTGAACATATCAAGACATGTTGTATGTATTAACTCTTAAGTAAAAAACGCTCCTATATATCTATCCCATTAAGTTATGTCCTCATTAAGTCGAAAAGAGTCATTCACTTACTACTACACTCAAACTCTATTTAGAACACGTTTTATTTATTTGATATTGATTCATATAAGAAAAGTGATCATATTTATCATATATAAATAAGATTAATAGTTAAGAGTCCATGATATGATGGGATATAGAGAGAACATGGATGAAAAGTTGGGATGGTATTCATGATTGTTGAAATGTTGAGGGTCTTCATTCTTGTAATTCCATAATTATTAGTGAGTTACTTCGTGGAATAGGCTTGAGAGGCCAAAAAACTCAATCAAATTTGCAAAAACAGTTTCCTTGTATTCATCCCAAATGTGGATCCAAAGAACAATAGACCCCAAAAATAGAGATGAGCAAAGGCATCACCATACACTTAACCCAAAGATACAAATCATAATATTCAACTTACAACACTCTTATTATTAACGTATAAATTCCAAGATTTTAACATTTTTGATGAAACATATGCTAAAAGAGTCCAATCAGATCCACCAAATTTAAGCAGAAACCGATATGCATTCAATTGCTTGTTTGCATATTCCTGTCATCGTTGCCTCAGGCCCATACACCTACAACACACAAGCCAAAGTGAATTATTGACTAATTTGCCCTTGAAAGGTTCCAAAAGTAAAGCATTGTGAAGGGAAATAAGATCTAATAATGTACCTCAATGGGGATACCAAGTTCAGCTCCAAGTGCACGCATTCTTGCAAGCCCTCTTTGGTAATTTGGACCTCCTCTTCGCACATAGATGTGCATGTTTGCAGCTTTCAACTTAGCTACCTACACATTTTTAACCAATGGAAAAAGTCAGTTTTGCCCTTTTGGTCTAAAAGTTAAAAAGACAAGATCTGATTTTGTCACCTTCTCTTTCATCGCACGAATGATGCCATTGAAGGTGGCTGCAACATCAGTGAAGTTTGCGATTCCACCTCCCACCACAAGTGCCCTCCTTTGACCATCAGGATCAGCAGTTGCACACTGAAAAGAAAATAAACAATCAGAATTCAAAAAACAAGGGATCTTGACATGAAACCATATTCTTGAAGGGTAAAATGGTAATTACATCAATCACAACTCGAGCATATTGCAGAACTTCCTCTTCATTGGGTGCACCACTGTATTCTGCATAGTTTCCAAGCTCAGAAGCATAACCAAGATCTCCAACTGTATCTGCATAGATGACACTAGCACCACCACCAGCCACCATGGTCCAGATTCGCCCTTTTGGGTTAAGAACAGTGAACTTCAAAGATGCACTGGTCTGCAAGAACCAAAAAAAATACAGTTTAAAAACTAAATCTTGAAAAAAAAAAAAAAGGTAAACTTTCAAATATAATGTGTACCTTTTCGTCAAGTCCATGAATAAAGCTTTCAGTAGCACTCATAACTCTTCCAAAGGGCATTGGGAATTCGATACTGCCCCACCTGTGAAATTAGAAGAGAAGTTAGAGGAATTTACAAAGCTGCCATAAGTATGGCAATCAAGATTTAAAAAGATGTGTACTTTTTGAAGTTCTTGAAAGCAGCAGTATCATCAAGCTCGCCTCTCATATCAAGAGGATAAGCCTTTCCATCTACCAATGTGAACGGATTCATTTCTAGGAAAGTGAAATCAAGATCTAAAAATGAAAGAAAACACCAAGATTAATAACGGGTTTTGACTAGATTTATGATTTAGGGGAAAAAAATATGATTTTTGCTTTTTTTTTTTTTACCTATGAATAGGGAATATATGTGTGTGATGAACTGCTCGATTACAGATTTGAATTCCAATGGGAGAGTGGCAACAAGTGGAGCACATATTTCTTGATTTAAAGATACCCCTGTTGGTAAAAAGATTGTCTTCACTTTGTCCCAATTTTCTTCAATGTCAATTCCTCCACATTCTGAGAAGCTGATGCTACACCCTAATCTCTCAGAAACAATGTTGATATAGAACTCTTCGTTATGTGGAACAAATGGTTCAACAATGAATGTGGTTATGGGTCCTTGGCATCCTCCCATTACAACCTATCAAATCCAGACAAGTTTTTTAATAATGCAAATCAAAGATGGAATGGAATAAGTAAATCATGTTTGTTTGCCACGTATGAATGGAATGGGATGTGATTCGTTCTCTTGTGTATGGAATCTAGGGGATGGAACGACCGATTCCATTCCTTTTGATTCAATTCTTCATACTAAACAATCATTACCTCTTTCCCGAGTCGCTCCTTTACGAATTCAGCAACTTGAGCCAAATCAAGATTCAGGGCAACAAGTCCACTCTTGCCACGCTTTCCAAACAACATGTCGGGTTTCACAACCAGTTTGGATGAAGATAACCATGGTTCCCTCTCTACAAGCTCATTGAAGTCGGTTGATTCTGTAACCTAATGCATCAAAAAAGACATCGATTAATGAAGAATTCGGCAATAATTGATAAAATAGTGCTCAAAGGTCACACATAAAGGAGTATTTTTTTGGGTATTTCAGTTCTTTTTACTTGGATTCAGATGAAGAATATTTCAATCGCCAAAGCCAAAGCTTAGGTCAAAAGGGAATTTAAATCAAAACAGTCACCAAGTCTAATTAGCCAATCGCTGTATCATGTCAATATTCGAGTGAGAGATTAAATCAGAGCCAAATTACAGATTAAAAAGGAAAATGGTTTTTGCGATGAGTAAAGTTTGCATGTAGTTATATAACAATAAGAATTAGGGCACCAAATGAAAGCCATAGACCTAAAAATAAATAAAAAATCATGAAATTATTTTTTACCTGTGCAGATTTGATGGGCAGTTCAGAACCAGAAATCCTCTTATAATGCTCCTTCACCAACCTCTTGGAATCATACTCTCGGATCTTCTTGCGTGCCATTTCTGTTGCCCTAAAACCCTGTTCTTCGCCAAAACCAAACCCAGAAAATCTTAACTCAGATCCACATTACCCAAGATCAGATTACTCAAGATATTAAAAACTGGATTGATTTATCAAAACCTCAGATCATGAATTGGCATATAATCATATAGAGGTTGAAGAAATTTGAAACTTACCGGTGAGAGATGATAGAAAAGGGTGTGTGTGTGTGTGTTTTGTTGTTGTTGGTTGAAAGATGCAATGCAACGGATACTCTGAGAATGTTGAACTACCACTTAACAATTTATAGTTGAATTTGGTGGCTTTTTATTTATTTTTCAATTATATTTATTTAGAAATTATTGGGTGTTTCTTTTAGCGGGAAGAAGAGTAATCTGGACGATACCTACCGGCCACCTCACACCTCAACACCCACAAGTCAAAATTGGTAAAACTTGTATCACAACATGTATAATTAAATAAATTAATTAATTATATAAAAATGCATTTACATTTATTAATTATATATTTTTTTATCGTATTTTTAAATTAAAAAAGTAAGATTCGTTTGTGATGCACCAAGTGAGTGTATAATAGTATACAGTAAACCTCGTTATCATAAGTTTACTATGATTTCAAAACTTTATATATTAAAATAATTAATTTACATAGTAGATATCGAATTTTGTAACAGGGCTTCTTTTAGCAAGCATATTATTTAGTAAAATTTGTAATTTGAATAAATATTTGTACAACTACGATTTTAGCTCGTAAATGTTGCAGTAAACAATTTGAGAATATACGTTCAATACCTCCTACAGGCCTGATTCTTATATCCAAATTTAAACATATTCAACGAATTATTAGGAGTGCATAATTACATAATATAATTATTTTAGAATGTAAGTGTTATTTTTATAAACTTTATTACAATCATTATATTGTTATTGATATGTTATCTTTTCGGGCGTTATTAATTACTCATATAGTTTAATACTTTTTGTTGGATTTTTCTTGAAGTGTCAAATACATGTTTATACTATTGATTTATTAGCAATGGAGTGAGGACAAAAAGTCAACAAGGGGGAGCACCTTTTTCTTTCATAAATTGTGCAAAACCCCTCGTATTTGACTATTTTATAGTGTTACACTCACGAACTTAGAATGTTTATAATCAAAATGAAAATATTTAGATCGAAATTTTATCAGAAACATTATATTTATAAAAAAAAACATGTAAGGTTAAAAAGTTTGTCATAGATCAAGATATCGGGTATAAAACATACATATTCATAATTGAAACATAAGAGTACATATTTTTGTCGAAAGAATAAAAATTCTTGTAAGTTTATGACTAATGTACGTTTTTTTTTTATGGTTAATTACATCTATAGTCTAACGATCTGTGTCGCTATATATATTTACAAATCATACATTCCAAAATAAATGCAGTGTACCATTTGGTACAAACGGGTTGAAAAGTTATCAATATCTAGAGCTGAAATTAAATATTGCAAAAAGAACAAAAAAAATCAAAAACTAAGATTAATATCTTGTTATAAAAAAGATTATAGGATCTTAGAAAAACAATAGTATCAAGAAATAAATATTATCCCATCCTACGTAAATTACTTTGCCAAGGATTTATATTTTATACAATTCAGAATTGACGTGCTTTTTTCAGGTTGGCGGCCACCTTCATCCTTTGTTCAACACTCTGCTGCTGCTGCTCAATTTGGCTTGCTGAATCATATTATAACATTTATGTGAATTGTGAAATACTGATTTATGAGTATTTCTATTATAAATTGATAGATATATTTTAGGTTAGCATATTTGTTACGTTATTACTTTTTTTAGATTATGTTAATTTGGGGGATTAGAAAATCAGATCCGTAAATGTAATCAACTAAAATGTTAAGAAAAGTCATATAAGTTGGCACGTGAATAGGTGAGGAAAACGATTTAGTGATTGACGATATGCCCTTTTGTTGTGCAGATAAACCATGTCTCACGTTTTATAAATCTTGGCTAATTATTAATTCATTTATTTATGAGAAACGACAAAAATTAACCAAATTACCTAATTATTTTTCACTTAATAGTCAAAAGTTAGCCTTTAGCTAAAATTAGCCAATGAAACTAACCAAATTACCTAATTATTTTTCACTTAATAGTCAAAAGTTAGCCTTTAGCTAAAATTAACCAATGAAACAGTAGAAAATTAAGAAAACCTACGGTTTTGTCATAACCGGATTAAATGAACTATGGTTTGTGGGCATTTCGAAGTTCGTCTACTATTTGAGGGTACATTAGCTAAGAATATATAAAGTTGAAAATTTCTATTTAGGTCATTTTTGAGTGTTTGAACCTAGAGAAACGCCCTCAATGGCGGCTCTGAACAACAACCCGATATTTCTCATAATCTTCGTTTTTTTTATGTAGTTTACTATGAAATCTATTAATATTGGGTATTTTTTTGCAAAAAACTAAAAGAAAATGCAAACTGTAGGTGCAGTATGCCACCTACGGTGTACAAGTTGATACAAATATGCAAACAGTGTGTACAGCGTAGGTGGCATAGCGCACCTACCGTTTGCTCATTTTTTTCTAACTTGTATAGTGATTTAATTGTATGTAAAAGTTATTTGGGTTGATTCCGTAGTTAGTGGCGGAGGTTATATAGCTCCCCCCCCCCCCCTATTTTTTTTATAATTACTCCTTATGTATTAAAAAAGTTACATATTATGTCTAAAACTATAAAATTTGACTTTGGTCCCACATGTTCTTCAGTTTTTATATGTATTCTATTTTTGGCCCCTACTATTCTTCAATTGTTATACGTATTCTATTTTTGGCACCCCCAAATCAAATCTTCAAGCTCCGCCATTGTCCGTAGTTTGATAAAAAATAATTAAATGCCAAGAACGAAATAGTAGTTTTTTTAAGGAAACAATAGTTTCTCGAACCCTCACCTACTGTTTTGTTCTTCAAGTTCATATGGACATGAACCATATTTTCTACATAGCATACCATAGGTGAGTCAATCATCTACGGTTTTGGTAAAAGATTGATTTTTTTTAGACAAAATTGCAAAGATGGTCCCTGTGGTATGCAAATTTTTGGGGTTTTAGTCCAAACCCTAAGTTTTTTGGATTCATGGTCCTTTTGGAGTGGTATGTATTTGGAAATGGTCCCCAAATTTAACTTTCGTTAAGTTGTTGCTATTAACCCCCTCATGTGCCTCCCACATGAGGGTATATTTGTCTTTTCACTTCTAAGGGACCATTTTTGCAATTGAAAAAAATATATCTCCATTTTTTTTAAAAAAAAATTAATACTTATTTATTTATTTTAATAATTAAAAAATAAAAGATCTCTCTCTCTCTCTCTCTCTCTCTCTCTCTCTCCAAAAAATAATCATGTATCTTCTTCTTCTACGTTTGCTTTTGTCAGAGATTCATCACAAACCATGGATTCATCATCAACAATTTCTGAAACATGAGCTTTTTCATCACGATTCAACGACCCATCATCCATAATCTTGTTAAAACCCGAATTATAACCACCATTAACATCATTTCCCTGCAAATACAAGAAATTATGAACTTTTTAATCAAATTCAATAAAGTTTCAGTAATGGGATACCTATAGTTCACTAGACTTATGTTGTGTAACAATTTAAGAAGGATGCCTATCGATATCCCACCTAAGAAATTTACAGATAACTCGGCCATAAGCTCTATGTGATCTAATCTTCTTCGTTTTTGCAATAGAAATCGAATGTTGAACCAGAGCACACAGGCCCATATGTTATCCCCCTATTTCTCTCCTGTAACTCCTTTTATTCCCTCATATTTCTCATTATCATGTATGGAAACCCGATTGGATATCAATTTGATTGTGATTGATTCGATTGTTGCTTTATTCAGAAGCGATTTTGACAACAATCTAACATATCTGAAGCGAGGGTCCTCGTTGTTCTTCAAGATCTCATCCATTCTAAATTCACACTCTAGGCGTCGTGGGATTACGATTGAGGTTACAAACCAGATGGTTGACTCAATCGAAGACGATAATATGTCAATCGGTGTCTGAGTTGGGAATCTGGAGTCTTTGTATACATTTGGAAGACGAGTTCTTCCAGCTTTAGGATTGTCTTGGGCTAACTGTGTTAAATTAAGACTGTTTCTGTCAAGACACGAGGTAATAGAAGGTTTAGAAAATGGTTTACCTAATTTTGATTGTAGTCGACTGCTGGTAAATCATTTGCTTGTTTTTTTACATGTGGAAGATGACATTTACTGTTTTTTATCGAAAAACACCCAAATCTTTCATCGATTTTAGCTACGATTGAAGAGCATTGTTTGCTTGTGTGTGTTTCTCCTTCAGAATTACAGGTTGTAAATTTCTTTCTATAGAGTTTTTGGTTTTAGAACAGATGAAAGAGAGAACAGATGAAGGAGAGATGGAGTTGAAGATATCAATCTGGGTTTTTTCTTCAAATCCTAAATGACATTTAGGAGAGAGAGAGAGAGAGAGAGAGAGAGAGAGAGAAAGAGAGATCATTTATTTTTTAACTAGGTGTGAGACCCGTGTATTACACAGGTTGATTAAAAAAAATGAAACATTAAAGTAAATCGTAAACACAAAATATTTTTTAATGTATAACTTTAAAATAAGAAAGGAATAAACGTGCTTATTGCAATTTAATATCATATATATATATATATATATATATATATATATATATATATATATATATATATATATATATATATATATATATGATATTTAATACTTTACATATATATGATTTTAATTTTAAAAATTGAAACAAATCAAAAATTGACAAGTGGATAATATATATTTCAAAAATACTACAAAATGACAAATGTCAAAACTCATAAGAGATTGACATGTGGCAAACCAACTTTCATTTATTAAGGAGGATTATTAAAATAAATAAATAAGTATTAATTTTTTTTTAAAAAAAATAGAGATATATTTTTTTCAATTGCAAAAATGGTTCCTTAGAAGTGAAAAGACAAATATACCTTCATGTGGGAGGCACATGAGGGGGTTAACAACAACAACTTAACGGAAGTTAAATTTGTGGACCATTTCCACATACAAAGCTCTCCAAAAGGACCATGAAAAAAACTCGGGGTTTGAACTAAAACCCCAAAATTTTGCATACCACAAGGACCATTTTTGCAATTTTCTCTTTTTTATATTGGACAATGAAACCGTAGACCGGTAAACGGTAGAACATCCTCGAAAAAGTAGATGAGTTTGCTCGTCTACGGTTTCCTTGACTATTTTTGGCTAATTGTAAATATTTGCTATTAAGTGAAAAATCATTAATTGGTTTGGCTCGATTAGTCATTCTCTCTTTATTTATTTCTTACTTAAATTGGTAACTTAATTAATAGATTCAATAATGTAAAATATAAAGACTTACTTGATAATACAACATAATGATAAAGTATATAAAAATTTTAAGCATGAAACATCACAAGATAAAGCTAATTAATTGTAAATTTTGTAAGACCTCAATTTTCTAATATCGATTAAATGACAAATAATCGTTCCAACATCTCCCAAGATCAATTATAAACTTACTTATAGACTAAATTACAGTGGAAGCAAAATAAAATAAAATAAAATCTTCAATTATAATCCTTTGTTGTCTTGTTGATAAATCATTCTCCTTGGCCTTCCTACTTCCACTTACTAAATAATTTTCTTGGTTGCGCGCATTTAAAGTTTCTAAATGGGTAAGCCTAAAGCCTAGTGAGTTCGTGTTGCATATACATGTTCATCACTTAAAAAAAACATATGGTTTTATCATATATCTTCAATAAATCATACAACAAATATATCACCGAATGAGATAATTTAGGGGAACGATTAATTGTCCAAAGAAAGAATCAAATGTTTATTTCCCTTCTTCTTGAGACAACTCATCATTCATTGTACTCAAGTATTTTAAATATCCAAGGAAATAAATATAAATCTCAATTCTCATCCCCGCCGATCACACACATCCGTCATGCTCACGATAATTAAACACCCCACCTGTTCCCACTAAATATGTCACCCAAAAAAACACACACACAGTAGGCAATAAATTCAAAATAACATTTGCACACAACCATACTTATCATAAAACATATTGTGAATAAATAATTGAAAAGCCGCATATAACCCACATGATAAACATTTATGTGCGACAACCACAAAACACGAAAAACTCACCTCGTAACCGATAAGTTTTAACCGAAGTTTTGTTGCTAACCGGTATCCTATATTCCACCAACAAATTTTTCTAAGGCAACATCCTTATGAGTTCATTTTGGTTCAACTATCTAAATGTCTCATTCGACCAACTAATAATCATTTAGTTACATTAATTGCAACATTCATAATAATTTTTATAAAAATATTTCATTTTTTTTTAAATATCCACATTGATATGATTTTACCTTTATAAACTAATACTCAAATGTTAAAACAAGTAAATCACAAAATAACAATAATTAAAAATACTATAATTAGAAATTTTGAAAACAGTAGGGACCGTTTATATAGGTTATGTTTCCACGTTTAAAAGAAAACATGAGTTTAGTTTAGGAAAATGGAAACTGTCAAATCATATAAACTATAGGGATCACTTTCGTAACTTTTAATATCATATGAAATTTGTTATACGCTTTCTAGTAGAAAATTAGAGCTGGCAGCTTATCAAAAAGTTAGGGAGTTCTTGTATAAATACCACTTTAATTAAAAGGAAATGAGATGAGTTTGTAAGTCCCATTTGAAAAAGAAAAGGTAAGTCATGCATTGTGTTCGACGTATTGAATTATAGACCTTGGTACTGCCACTATCATCGACAAACGAGACTACTAATTTTCTTTTATTTTTAAAGCTGGTTTGGTTTAAAATTTACTGTTTCTTTTACCAAAACTTAACACTTGTGTTTCACCAAATTCAGCTATTCCTTGGCCGAAGAGAGACATATGACTGAACCAAAATACGTAATGAGTTCATATAAATCTACTAAAACAACTTAATCAATCTCAAATCAAAGAAACATACCTTAATTTCTAAAATAGCTTCGAAAACTTTCACGAACTTCAAACCCCGATTTCTATTTTGTTTCTCCAACATTTCTTGCAATTTTTGTGGGCATTACACTCTATTTTATCGTGATGCCCAGGGTTATAACCTTTCTAGTTAACCCAAAAGTCCAAATTTATGACTCTAATCAAAGTGATGGGTTTTGGAATTAAAATTCCATAATTTTTTTATTTACTTCTAATTAATTCCTTAATCATATTATAATAATACATTTAGACCATATATTTATATATTTATTTTAATTTGAGTTATCACATATTAAAATGCAATTTGATTTATAAGTTAACATATTTTTATCATTATAAGATATCAAATATCATTGTCAAAAAATTGAGGCAATTAAGGTCCCATCAAACCTAGCATGATTTCACATATTTTTACTATTAAATTTAAAAGTATATATAATGCTACTGTGAGATGCAACAAAATAGACGGGTTAAAGGTTATATTTTGTGTGCTACAAGTAGTTGATATATTAGTTTAATTTTTGAATTTTTTTTTTTTAAAGTTTTTAAGTTTGACAAGTAAAAAAGTAATACTTAGATTAGCTTTTTAGAAGTTTTAATTTTTTTTTTCCAAATATATCTTTAGTTAATTATGAAAAACATATTCTCCAGCTAACTTATAAGTTAGGATTTACCACCAAGTTATAAACTAAGAGTTAGTTTTTCAGCTAACAACAGTGGTAAATATGTAATTTTTTTATTATGATTGGTTTGACATACAACAGAAATTTGACCCGATTAATTCTTTTGACAAGCTTCATTTTTTAATCAAGTTATTTTTCGTGTACTCAAAGGAAACATAACACAAATGAGTGAGAAATTGTCATCCATAATTTATGTGTGACGACACTATCTACAATATATATAAAATAAAGAGACATGTTTACATTAATATGGCTAATAATATGTTTTCCTAATCTAAACATACAACAGAAATTAGAAATGAAATTAGAATCCCTAATTTACATCACATAATTGAGATTCTGCATCTTCTACTCACCAACTCCTGTACTAACCAAAAGGAAAATTAATATTAACAAACTATATTTTTCAGTAATCAAATTCATTTTCATAAGACAAGTCCTCTCATTTATACGACACAATAATTAAATTCTACACAAAATCGAGACAACCTTTTGCATAGCATCAAAGTACAAGTTTCATTGCATCAGATACAAGTGATTCCAAAAGTAAATTTTAAGAAAGGAGAATCTAACCTTTAGGATCTTGGAGTTAATTCCTTTATTTTTTTTATAAGTAAAATGGTTGAGTTCCTGCTACATTAAGCTCCATTTGTGTCAACAAATCTTGATAATAAAAGTTGCTTCCCTCTAACTAAGAGTGCAAAGATGCCATAAGCAGGGAGATGAATCAATCCCACTCCTAAATACCTGCAAAAATAAATAAATAAATAAATATATATATATATATATATATATATATATATATATATATATATATATATATATATATATATATATATATATATGTAGTAAATACTTTGTAGAAAGCCTGTTAAATCAAATTTATAATCATCAAAGATGTTTAACAAAATGTAAATTCAGATAGGAACATACCAAATGGGAGCATATGGAGATGATAAATCAAGAAAGGAATATGGCCACCTGCAATAAGAACACCATGTAAATGTATAAAGAAAAACATACATAGACCAAAGGGTTTTCACCATTTTTTATATAAATGAAGAAACTAAGATTTACATAAATCATTTTAAATATATAAAATAAAGATCTGGGCTTACCACATTGATACACAAGCATGAACGATCCACTGGAAAATGACAAATATACATGTCCATAGACCAAAATATGCCAAACGAAAGAAAGGGAATCGCTGATTAAAAAAAAACTCAAGTTAGTAAAGTCAGAAGTATAAAATTGAAGAACACAGTAAATGGAAAACATGAAACTTACTAGGCGATTGAGAATCATGTCAATAATGAGGAGAATGGCATTGAGAGAATGCATGCTAACATCCAACTGAAATGGACATAAATACCCCTCAAAAATCCATGTTTTTATCTCGTTTTATATATAAGCTCATAGAACATGAAAGACTTACTAAAGTTAAACTGTACCCTGCAGGGGTAAGAAACGGATAGATTATGAACCAAAAGACACTATCAGTGAGTCCAACAGCTCCTGCACATATCTGTTTATTAAGGGAGAAAGTGAGGAAGGGTATTAATGGAAATAACACAAATTGAAGCTTTATTTTTTTGAAAAACTTGCCTGGAAGACTATTTGAAAGAAATATCCCCATATACCAGCAGTCTTTCTCTCATGGGTTTCTTTGTGATTGTTGTTAGGGTTTATGGGGATTCTGTGGGAGTTTAATCCCTCTGAAGGAGCAATGTAAGTGCCTCTTTCTGTGTCTAAAACATGATTGTTATTATCATCATCAACTTCATTCCAATATTTATAACATCCATGAATGGAAAGTGAAGATCCAAGCTACATTATATTAGAAACAAAGATTCAGTATCAAAGGAAACTTTTATAGTTATAGATATAATTAGCAAGAATTTCATACCCCAAAATATACAGTCACCAAAGTAAATGTCCACCTGTTTGTTTATCAGAAACACCACAAAAGGGAATATGTTAGAAAATATAATAACTAAATGGCTTGTGTATTGATTATGAAACATAAAAGGATTGTAATCTGTAGCAACTTACTGAGTGTAAAAGAAAAGTACATCGGGTCCAGCGGTTATCAGATTAGCAATAAGAACTGCTAACATGACACCAAATGCAATTAATCTGTAAACAAGCAACCAAACAGGATGGAGTGCTTTCAAAGAGGTCTTCCAAGTTTCATCTTCATACAAGATCCCAATTGGTTCCACATCATGTTCATCTTCTTTTCTGTGACTTGTTCTTTTGTTGAAGACTTCGTATTTAATGATTAAAATTGCTGCTGCTATCATAGCAATGACGACCCATAATGCACACAGGAAGAACCTCCAGTTCAACCAGTAACTTAGGGTTGTTGTGTCATCAGCCATTGCCAGACCTAGCTAACTTACAGCTCCTATTTGAAGTTCAATATCAAAATTCAGTACACTTTATGAGATTATAATGAAGTTTGTTAAATGATCTTTAGAGAATGAACACAAAATTCAAGCTAATTCCCATGGAGTTCCTAATTGTTTTAAGTTGTGATAATTACACCAAATTTGATACTCAGTCTCACACTGTTTCAAAAATTACAGAATACAAAACCAGCACTACGGTTTTTAGAGATAAACTTAGAGTTTTACGAAATTGATATATAATTTGTCATAAATTTATTGCTCTATCTTAGTAACTATAGCTGATTGCATGCGTCAAAGCTGTAGGAAGAATCATATCAGTTTTAATTTGATATTTGAGATCAAAAGGTTAAAGTGTACTGTTCTGCTTCAACTTTCGGACTAAAAACATGTAATATCGATGGAGTAACAGGCATCAAACTCAAATCATTTGAACTGGAACAAAAAAAAAAACTAAGAAAGGAAAATTTAGTCACATGAGAATCCAGATAAAGCTATGGCATCAATGGCTGAACGCAGAGTGCAGGTTTGTGACGTTAAAGAACAACGCCATGAAGGGAACAAAAAAATATGATTAGAAAATATGAAGCTGAAACATTGAGAAATAGCAGAGAGGTTAGTTGTGGAATTACCTGTGATAATTGATGATTATCAGAGTTTCAAACAGAAAGGTTTAGGGTTTGAGAAATTGAGGGAGAACCGCCATTAAGAAAGCAAGTAGAATTGAGTAAAGGAACACCAACCGCAACCGCAACCTACTACGGCCAATCAAGGTCAACATCTTCACTGTGTACTATATTCATTTCGATCTATGGTCACTTTTGCTCATACGTTGTAATTATATTTATTACAACATATTTAATATAATAAACTTCTTATTTTAATAATTTAATATAATAAATTTATTATCATTTACGTATATATAATATATAATAGATTATAATTATGTCTTGGATTATCTTTTTAGTTAACTCTATTTCTTATCATTTTTAGTATAAACGTACCAAAGAATTGAAGTGAATTCATCAATTACGATTATGATTATTAAATAATAATAATAATAATAATAATAATGTATGTTTTATTTAGATTTATATAATGACATAAACTATTTCATATATGCTAAATCATTGTCTTTATAGTAAAGATGTTACACTCAATTCAAGGCATTTTGTTAACCAATAACATATACAAAAATGTATTTAATATAGTATCATTTAAGGGATAACGCCATTAAATAAAGATGTACCTTTTCATTTATCTCGCCTCGTTCACTAAATTTTGTTTGGTCCATATGTCACCAGATGTGTTCACATGGAATTTATGTGACAAAGACACATCAATATTTTCCTTTCGTGTATATTTCAATTAAATTTAGATATAAAACTTATATTACTATTATTTTAATTAAATTTCTCTCTCATATAGTTTCCCCACTTATACAATTTCATTCATCCAAAAGAAGCACTTGTTAAGTCGCCCATTATATATCACTGCATTTGAAAGCTTAATTATATAAACAACACGGTGAAAAATCTTTTTTTTTCTATATTTAGTTTATAAACAATGAAAATAGCAAAATCCAGTTACAATAATAAATCAAACAATTAAACAAGCTATTAGCAAAAATGCAAAAAAAAAAAAAAGGAAATTAAAACATATTATAACGTGCAAGAATGAGAATTTTGGACATAAAATCCAATTGCATTTTCATTGCCCTTAATAAAAGTCATTTTTACGACTACCGAAATCAATTGATTGAATTCCGAAACTATATATATATACAGCGGAATCGGAATCGGAATCATCTGTAACTCCCATTTGGCCTCCATTCATCACTGTCCCTCAGCTGTTCTGCTAAGAAATCAACTGGCAATGATCCCGGAGGAGCTGACTTCTGACTGAAATCATCATATTCATCATCAGAATCTTCATCAAAGTAACTCTCATCTTCACTGTAATCCCCCTCTTCAAAATCTTCATTTGACACGATTTCTGCAGGATATGAATGCTCTGCCACCTGTGAAACTGTCTCAAACTCCTCCACCACTTTCAACAGATCATCGGGTCCCACCCCAATATCTTCCAACAACATCGCCTTGTTTGACTCAATGGCTCGTCTCCATAACAATGTCATTTTTGGGCTTGAAATAGATGATACTCTCTTTGACTTGTAAAAGTCAACTTCAGTGTTGTTTTCTGATATAGGTGCACCATGGTACATAGATTTCCAATCACGACCTCTCCAAATCAAGATTTGTTCATCATCAAAAGATAGCAGCACACAAGGGACTAATTCCTAGAGAAAAGAAAACATCATTCATCATCAATAGATTAAATAACTTTTTTTTTTTCTGACTTAATACAGAAAGAACAACTTAATAGAGAAAGTCAGGATAAAACCTTTAACTTAGCCCCAAGCTTTTTGTAATCACTTGCATGCATCCCTGTACAGTCAATCTTCACCAATGCAGACTCTTCAAAAGCTTGTCTCACATCTTTTACTAGATTAAGGTACACTCCATTTTTTGCTGTAAAAGAATAAAGAAATTCAAACTATCAAGTGCAAAATTGAGCATCGAGAGCGGATGTGTAATGAAGTTACCTAGTTTACAAATTGGGGGAAGTTTTTTCCCTTTTATTCTCAACTCATCGGCTTCTTCTTTAGTCAAACCTTCAGGTGCTTCTTGTATGAGTTTCGGGTAAACTGGGGTTGCAGGTTTCCATAGCATCACAGGATATTGTGGACGAGTGTTATGATCATAGTGCCTACCACGGAAAAGATAAAGCACACCACCAGTTTTAAGAATAATTTTACCACCAGTCTTCTCCTGTTGTTTGAACTAATCTTTAGCACTAGCACATGATGAAAAATGAAAATCCCAAGATGGTTTAATTAGATTGAATCAAAGAACCTGAAGAACTCGACAAACGTTTCTCATGTCAACAGTGGGAACTCCAAGGCATCGGACTTTACAGACAGGATCTCTCCTCCAGTGGGAATGTATCAGTTCCAGCATATTATGCGTCAATCCATCCCTTCCTAGAAGATCCAATTTATGAGTTAAAACCATTTCTGTTTCACTAGTGAACTGTAATCGCGATTATATGCAATTTGTAGGTTGTTTATATGTGCATCTTACCAAGATTGACCTGGCGATTACTAGAAATGTGAAGTTTAACAAGCTCTAGTCTCTCTGCTCTACTTAGTGGCTTCCCAAGCACTTCCTCCCTCGGCTTCACCTCAAAATTCCCAAGCTCATACGGTTTCAACATCTCCAGTTGCTTGGAATTGGAATTGTTACCCGGATTCAATGACTCGAAAAGCTTAATTTTCCTGGTTGATTTCTTCAATGGCGCCTTACCAGTCCAAGGCCTTGGCATAGTGGGCGGCGCGAATGGCAGAAAAGCTGGCTCACGAATGGCAATTGGCTTGGCTCGGGGAATTTCGGAGTAACTGTACTGGAATTCAAATGGGGCACCGGGGAGCTGGTAGGATACACCGGATTCACCTACGACGACGGAACGGTCTCCGTCTGAGGAAACAACTTCACCATCTCTAACAGGTTTGTAGTATTTGGAGCGGCGGTGGAAGGTTTTGAAGGCGGGGTTTGATTGGGGTTTTGGTGATGGTGGTTTTGGGGATTTGCGGACTGGTGGATATTTGGGAATTGGGATTGGGGGTTTGATGGTTTTCGGAGATGGGGGTGGGGGTGGGGGTGTGGGGAGGGAGGAGAAGAGATTTGGATTTGGGAGAGATGCTAAAATCGCCATTTTCGATTACAGATAGAGATATTCACAGAGGTTCCTTCACTTGCAGATGAAAAAAGAGACAAGGGAGACTCACCTGTACCGTATCTTCATACTCATGATACGACGTCGTTCGTGTTGGGATACATTCAGTCATCAGTTCAGACGAAGAGATAAACCGGCAAATCAAAACGGTCGATCATGAGCAATTTGGATGAAGATAAACCGGGGAAATTTTTGGAGATATCTTGAAGTGATGATACGACGTCGTTCCTTTGTTATTTAGTTAAAAAAGTATAATCCATAAAAGTTTAACTTAATTTCGCTTTTGGGAAATATAAATAAATCACTCCACTTTTGGAAAACTATAAATAAATCGCTATCACCTTGTTCCCGAGTTTTTTGTAAATTCATTAAAGGAAAGGGAAGGAAAATATTAACGGAAGGAAAGGGAGGGGAAGGAAAATTTTATTTAATCCGTGTTCCCGAGTTCGAAGGAAATGAAAGTAAAATTTTTAGTTTATGTGTTCCCGAGTTAGGAGGGAAAAGAGAAGAAAATTAAAAGATTACAATTATACCCCTATTTACACATTATGTTAAGAACATGTAAACAATATGAATAAACTACAATTGAAATCAAAATCAATCAAAAACATTTAATCAAACTATCAACTAATGAAATAAACTCAATTCAACAATGAAAACCCAGAAAATCAAAATTCCCCCTCTTACAAATGAAGTCCAATGCAACCTACTTTAAAAAAAAAAAACAAATCCCATAAAACCTAAAGATATGATTCAATTTTTAGCTTCACTCATCATCTTTCTTAAAAAGATCTTCCTCATCCTCATTGAAGAACTAAAAATTGTCCTAGCATCGACTTGATTACGTGATAAATATATGAAAGCATCCGCAAATTCATCGTCATCCAAACCCATCAACTCTAACTCTTTCTCGATTTCCTCACCTGTATAGTCACGAGATTTGTTCCCTTCCCTCATAACATCAACGATTTCTTTAAATGTTTGCACAATATTATGTTCAAAAGATTCTGGTTGAGGTTGAGGTTCAGGTTCAGTTTCAGCTACTACTTCATCTTCATCTTGAAGTTTGCTTTCTAGTTTTCTTTTTTTACTCTTCAGCTTCTTTGCTTTTGAACTCCCATCAGGTGAAACATCTGTTGCTGATACTATTTGAATGTCCTCATCATCATCTTTGTGTACATTCTCCAAACTTACCTCCTTATTTGCCATTAGTTTTTCCACATCAGCAATTTTTTCTATTTTAATTTCTTTGGATTTGCTTAACCGGACGTTTTTTTCTTTTGTTGTCTCCGCTTTTGATCCCGATGCTCTATCATCTGAAAATAACATCTCCAACTGATTGTAATTTGAAATCTTTTTGGTCCTGAATGCAGCTGCTTCAGGGTTCGCCTGTTTATAAACAAACCAAAAAATTAATTAGTAAAGTTAATGGTAAAAAAGTTATATAAAACAATGAATCAAACGTAAAACCAACACATACTTTAATTAATTGCTCCCATACTTCATCCTCTGCTTCAATGTGTTTTGTTTGAGAATTCCATGAGAACCCATTCAACGAAGTACCCCGATACATATCAAACCATTTACTAAAATTACCTTTTAAAGTTTTCATTATGTTTTTAAGTTGATCTTTTGTAATAGACTTGTTAAACTCTTTACTCAACCCTGCAATCATGTTCGCATATGCTTGCGAAGTGAATGTACCATTCACCCGATTACCTATATCATCTTCCTTTACAAGAGCTTCAACTAGAGCATTATCCATATTATCTGTCCATGTCAAATTTTCTTTTTTCACAACACTTCCATCTGCTGCCCTTTTGTTCATGATTGCTTTGTACATATAAAGATAACATAACCATAAATACATTATTAAAACTTGTACAAATATTTATAAAAAAGAAAGGGCTCATAATTTAAATAACACCATCAAAAAAAGAAATTGCAAATGTCACTACAAAATTAAACTAAACTAACAGAATGAAATAAAACTAATAAATCGTTGATCTACTATAAAACTAATTAGACATATCTATTTCATTGTTTGGTTTCAACAAGTAATCATTCCACATTTGAGTTGTAATAGCGTTCCTCAATTCCTCAGCCCCATCACTACGCACACGTCCGTTATTAACATCATGTCTCACTTGTTGTGGTTGTTCATCCAACACCTCTTGTAAGACTTCATGTTCAAGTTTTTTATCACGATCCTCGTCTAGTAAAAAATTATGTAAGATACAACATGCCACAAAAATGTCCGATTGTGTGTCGCAAGAGTAAAAAGGTTCTTGTGAACTTCTAACGATTGGGAGCCTTCTTTTTAAAACACCAAACGACCGTTCTATTGCGTTACGTAAAGAAGCATGTCTAAGATTGAACAACTCTTTTGCATTAACTGGGGGGTGAGCAGAATACTCTTTCAAATGTGAAACGACCCAAAAATTTCGTTTTTCAACATAACCAAAAACCATAATCTGAGTGTCATATCATAAAACCATACATGATGTATCTCAAAATAATAATAAAACACTGTGCGGAAAACTGTATCATATCCATGTCATATAAAAATCAAGAACTAAAATCAACTCCCAGGATAAAAGTTGAAGCTGTGGTGTGTGCGATGCCATCAACCCGAGCTCTTCCCTCTGCTAGCGGAAGTACCTGAAACCAAAACTGAAACTGTAAGCACGAAGCTTAGTGAGCTCCCCCAAATACCACATACCAGACAATAATATATCAAGCACATACTGGGGCCTTGCCCCCTCCATCGGACCGAAGTCCGAAGCTGACTGACTGGGACCTTGTCCCCTACATCGGACCGAAATCTGAAGCTCACATCTGACCGAAGTCCGAAGCTGACTGGGACCTTGTCCCCTACATCGAACCGAAGTCCGAAGCTGACATCGAACCGAAGTCCGAAGCTGACTGGGACCTTGTCCCCTACATCGAACCGAAGTCCGAAGCTGACATCGGACCGGAGTCTGAAGCTGACTGATCATAACATGAACGTATCACTTAACATGAACACACATAATCCTGTCTGAGCCACGAAGGCATCAAACATGCTAACTACTGCATCGGATAAAAATCCGGATACTACTGCTAGTTAAACTGGCCGGCATTGTGGCCTTAGACCCGTTCCTACTGAAAGGGAACTCACCTCGTGAACTGGCTGCTGAGTGAATAGCTCTGAGGGCTAACTGCTGCTGCTCCGGTATCTCCCCGGCTACAAGTCCATAAACACACTCAATCAAATACTAAACACTGCACTGGGTAAAATGACTCTTTTACCCTTGGTCAAAGTCAACTCTCGGTCAAAGTCAACTCTCGGTCAAAGTCAACCCACAGTTGACCTGACTCGCCGAGTTGGGCCGCCAACTCGCCGTGTCCCTATTCTCACTCCTCGACCATACGCGCTGCTACTCGTCGAGTATGGCATCGACTCGACGAGTACTCATTCGATCCAAGAACTCAGACAATCTTCATCCGACTCGCCGAGTCATATGAACAACTCGACGAGTTGTTCTTGAGCTTAAGAAGATTGCCTTGGACTCGTCGAGTTGTATGAACAACTCGCCGAGTCCCTCCATTACGGAGTCTACCCTCAAACTCGTTGAGTCCACTCCACTACTCACTGGGCCCACTCGACATCGCTCAAAAGAAAGAAATCGGGGACTCGCGACTCGACTCGCCGAGTCGTTCTTCCGACTCGTCGAGTCACCGCCATGCAACTATTCTACACTCGATTCTGCTCGAATCCAATACATACAAATGATAGATCTGAGTCCAATAAGCTGATTTACCACGTAAAGTTTCCAACTTTACGTGTACAAACACATGAACAAGGGAATAAAGGCTAAAGGATGCTTAAAAGGGGTAGATCTAGGGTTAATATGTAGAATAACTCCATAAAGGCAATAGATCTAGGCTCTACAACTCCTAAATGAGCAGATCTAAGGTTATCTCGGCATAAGAGAGCTTCCATATCAACATAAGGCTTTGAGAAAGGCATTAACAAGATCTAGAAAGGGTTTTAAGGCATAAAAGAGAAGGAAAACTGAAGAATACCTCAAAGAGCTCTTGCTTTCCCTTGAATCTCTGCTCTACAATCCTTTTCCTTGCTCCTTTCTTCTTCTCCTTCTTCAAGCCTTCACAATAGCACACAAAATCACTTAGAATCACTCAAGAACGAATTAGGGTTTTCTCACAGCTTTAGAGGGTGAAGGAGGCGAGATTGGGGGCTATAAGGTGGCTTAAATAGTGGGTAACCCGGGGATTTAGGGTTTCTCCCAGACGGACAGACTCGCCGAGTCGCCAGCTAACACGTGCTCGAAAACCCGACCCTACTCGGCGAGTCAGGCTATGAAATCGCCGAGTCCCTCTTATAAAACTTCAAAATAAATACCAAGGAATTATCATACCAGAGACGGGTCGTTACAATTCTCCCCCACTTATCTCAGACTTCGTCCTCGAAGTCTGCTATGGCTGAATCTGCAAATATCTCTGGGTAGTGCTCCCCCATCTCCTCCTCAGCCTCCCACGTCCATTCTGATCCCTTCCGGTGCTGCCAATGCACCTTCACTAACTGAATTACCTTGTTCCTCAAGGTCTTGGTCTTCCGGTCCAGAATCGCGACCGGCCTCTCAATATAATTCAGGCTACTATCAACCTGAATATCCTCTAGGGGAACGACTGCTGACTCATCCACCAGACACTTCCTCAACTGAGACACATGGAAAGTGTTGTGGATCTGACTAAGCTCCTCAGGAAGATCTAACCGATAAGCAACCCGACCCACCCGGGCCAAAACCCTGAAAGGACCAATAAATCTGGGGCCCAACTTGCCCCTCTTCCGGAACCTGATGACACCCTTCCAAGGTGAGACCTTCAGAAGGACCATATCCCCCACCTGGAACTCCAAGTCCGAACGCCTCCTATCGGCGTAGCTCTTCTGTCGACTCTGAGCAGTCTGCAGTCTACTACGGACCTGCTGGATCAACTCAGTCGTCTTGAGCACCACCTCCGTGCTCCCGATGACCTGCTGACCGACCTCGCCCCAACAAATCGGGGTCCTACACTTCCTCCCATACAACATCTCAAAGGGAGGTCGATCAATGCTCGCATGATAACTGTTGTTATACGAGAATTCCACTAATGGAAGATACGTATCCCAACTGCCACCGAAATCTATGACACATGCCCTAAGCATGTCCTCGAGAGTTTGAATCGTCCTCTCGCTCTGCCCGTCTGTCTGAGGGTGGAAAGCGGTGCTGAAATGGAGACGAGTACCCATCTCGTCGTGGAACCGCTTCCAGAACCTGGATGTGAAACGGACATCTCGGTCAGACACCACCGATACCGGCACTCCATGACGTGCCACAATCTCTCGCACATAGATATCGGCTAACTTTTCCGCCGATATTCTCTCCTGGATCGGAATAAAATGGGCACTCTTCGTCAACCGATCCACTACTACCCATATCGAATCCACTCCTCGTGCGGTCCTGGGAAGCTTGGTGACAAAATCCATGGTGATGTCCTCCCATTTCCACACGGGAATGTCTAACGGCTGCATCCTGCCGTGAGGTCTCTGGTGCTCCGCCTTGACCTTCCGGCAGGTCAGGCATCTCTCGACGTTCCAGGCGACGTCCCGCTTCATGCAGGGCCACCAATAATCAGGTCGAAGATCTCGATACATCTTCGTCGCCCCTGGGTGGATAGAAAACCGAGACTTATGAGCCTCATCCATCAACACTTGTCGTACTCCACCCCAGTACGGTACCCACACTCTCCCGTGAAGCGTCAGCAAACTACGACTATCATAATCAAACGAGGCTACTCGGCCCACGATCCTCTCACACTTCTGTCTCTCCTCCTTGAGGCCCTCCACCTGAGCCTCCTTGATCCTCTCCAACAACGGAGTGATCACTGTCATCCTCAAACATAGATCTCTGATAGGGGCCGCCGACACTTTGCGGCTCAGGGCGTCGGCCATCACGTTGGCCTTCCCTGGATGGTAAAGGATCTCACAATCGTAATCCTTTAGCACATCCAACCACCTCCTCTGCCTCATGTTCAGACTCGGCTGATCCATAAGGTACCTCAAACTCTTGTGATCCGTGTAAATAGTACAACTGACCCCATAAAGGTAATGCCTCCAAATCTTGAGGGCAAACACAACTGCCCCCAGCTCCAAATCATGGGTAGGATAATTAGCCTCGTGAGGCTTCAACTGTCTCGAGGCATAAGCTATCACATGACCTCGCTGCATCAAAACTGCTCCCATACCTGTGATCGAGGCATCACAATAGACTACGAAGTCCTCTACTCCCTCTGGCAAGGTAAGGATCGGAGCCTCGCACAACCTCTGCCTGAGGGTCTCGAACGCTGTCTGCTGCTCCGGACCCCAACGAAATACCACTGACTTCTTGGTCAGTCGGGTGAGCGGCACTGCTATCTTGGAGAAATCCTGAATAAATCTCCGATAATACCCTGCCAACCCTAGGAAGCTCCGAATCTCAGATGGAGACTTCGGGACCTCCCACTGCATCACGGCCTCAATCTTGGCCGGATCTACCAAAATACCCTTCTGGTTGACGAGGTGACCAAGGAACTGCACCTCGCGCAACCAGAACTCACATTTTGAGAACTTTGCGAAAAGTCTCTCCCTCCTCAAAGCCTCCAGCACCTCCCGCAGGTGCTCCTTGTGCTGCTCCCGCGTCTTGGAATATACCAAGATATCATCTATGAACACTATCACTGACCGATCCAGCATCGGCCTACACACGCGGTTCATGAGATCCATAAACGCGGCTGGAGCATTGGTGAACCCAAATGGCATCACCACAAACTCATAATGACCATACCTGGTCCTGAAAGCAGTCTTCTGTACATCCTCATCTCTAACCCGCATCTGATGATAACCGGAGCGTAGATCGATCTTGGAGAACCAAGACGCTCCCTGAAGCTGATCAAACAAATCATCTATCCTCGGAAGTGGGTAACGGTTCTTCACCGTTACCTTATTCAACTCCCGATAATCTATACACATACGATGCGACCCATCCTTCTTCCTCACAAACAGGATCGGCGCTCCCCAAGGTGAACTGCTCGGCCTAATGAAACCCTTGTCTAACAGCTCCTGCAGCTGTGTAGACAACTCCTGCATCTCAGGGGGAGCTAGTCGATACGGTGCTTTGGCTATCGGAGTCGCACCAGGAATTAGGTCGATCCTGAACTCGACCTGTCTCTCAGGAGGTATCCCCGGCAAATCCTCGGGAAACACGTCCGGGTAGTCTCGAACAATAGGAACATCATCAACTGTCGTCTTGCCCTTCTCCCGGGCATCCAAAATGTAAGCTACAAAACCGGCGCAACCCTGCTGAACATAGCGCCTCGCCCTTGCGGCGGAACAAAAGGTCGGTCCTCGCTGTGGCCTCTCGCCCTGAATCACTAACTCTCCCCCACTGGGAGTGCGAACCCTCACTAGCTGAAGCTCACAATCAATCACCGCCCCATTGGGGCTTAGCCAATCCATGCCCACAATAACCTTATTCCCTCGCAGGGGAATAGGTACCAGATCCACTGAAAAGTGCTCATCAAATAACTGAAGAGAACACCCTCTATGCACTCTGCCGACCCTCACGGTCCTATCATCTGCTATCTCAACCTCTAATGGACAATCCAGCTCCCTAGGAGCTCTACTAAATCTCTTGCTAAGCGCAAGCGATACAAATGATCGGGTAGCCCCCGAATCGAACAATACCAAGGCCGAAATGTCGTTCACAGAGAACGAACCTAAATAAAACATACAATCATAAGCAATATTCAATCAATGATAATAAATAAGAGATGAAGAGAAGATACATACCCGTCACCACATCAGGAGTCGCCCGCGCCTCCTCTGCTGTCATCTGAAAAGCCCTACTCTTCGCCACTGGCGCATCAGCTCGGCCCTGTCGGCCATCTGTAATCCTCAAAGTAGCAGGGGCAGGTGCAGCCACCTTCCCTGCTGCAGCTAAACTCGGACACTGGGACTTTTTATGTCCCCTCTGATTGCACTGAAAGCAAATCAGATCTAATGCTGCAACGACAGTAGCAGGAGCCGTACAATCCCTACTCAATTGTCCAATCCGACCGCACTTGTAGCAGCCGGAACTCCCTACCTTGCACGCTCCTTCGTGCATCTTCCCTCACCTACCACATCGACCGTGGCTAGGCTGTCCCCTGGACCTGTGATCTGAAACCCTGGGCTTTTTTCCCGAACCGCCTGAACCCGAAACCGCCTCCGGATTCCTCTTCTTCTCCATCTCGAGATCAATCTCCCTCTCCCGAGCCCTAGCAATCATATCTTCCAGCGTTTTACAGCTGGACCGGCTCACAAACTGGCGAATATCGCTCTGCAACATCTCATGATATCAGGCCTTCTTCATTTCCTCATCAGCTACGTACTGAGGAACGAGAAGAGCCCTCTCCCTGAACTTGGCGGTGATCTCCGCCACTGTCTTTGTAGTCTGGGTGAGGTCCTGAAACTCCCTAGCTAGCTGTTGCACCTCAATGACTGGTGCAAACTCCGCCCTGAACCTGGTAGAGAAATCAGCCCAGGTCATGGCGTCCAATGCTGCATCATCCCCAATGGCATGTCCGACCTCCTCCCACCAATCCCGTGCCCTGTCCTTCAGAAGACAGGACGCCAATCTGACCTTGTCCCCCTCGGGACATCTGCTAGTACGGAAAGCGTTGGCCACATCCGCCAACCATCTGGTGCTCGCTATGGGGTCTCGCGCCCCATGATAGTCCGGAGCTCCACATGCCCTGAACTCCTTGAAAGTAAGGGTGCGCGACCCCATCATGGCCGCCACCTCGGCACGGAAGGTGCCCAATCTCTCATCCATCAGCTCTAGAATCCCCTCCTTGATCGAACCGAAGATCACAGGAGTCTGCTCTATAATGATGCGCGTAATCTCCGAAGAAAGAAACTCTCGGGTCTGCTCATCGATGCGATCATCCCCCGAGCCTGAACCTGCTCCCTCCCCGGCACCCCCACTGCCGGCTGCTGGTCTCGAACGTAAAACCACCATTCTGAAACATATCACAACTACATCAAAAAACCGAAATATCTCAAGAGATCATTGATACTGCAACTAGCTTCCTGGTCTTGTCTCAGCCTTTCTTGATTCGAGTACGGATCCTTTGCTTTCAGTAGTACGGGCCCATACTACCTTCCACATCTATCCGTACTTTCTTCAAGAACTGCCTTGACTCCACCAAGTCACTTCTACTACTACTGATCTCTGCTACTCTCATCCTAGGCTTGCCCTAGGGAAACCTCAGGCTTAACTCAACTAGTCCTCAGCTGCTGAAGGTCTCCTTATAATGCTAATTAGCCACCACCTGAACACCATCACATGTGACGAAGATCAGATAATCCTTCAAGTAAAAGACCCGTCCCTATAACGGTTGGACTCAAACAAGAGCTGCGCAATAGGGCCAGTTCCAGCACTCTGGGATTATTCAACCCTGATCACATGTGGTATGACGTGTTCACCTAATGGCTAACTTTCATCACTCAGAACTCCCACAAAGCACGAAGCAAGCAGCATTCGGATAAAGGAAACATACTCAGGCAAAACTATTCTTAAAACGAGAAACTGTACTAGCATACAATGCTAAGCTCATACTATCAGTCATAACCTAAACAGGCTATCCTACTGCTGTCTACTCAATACTAGCATGCAATACTCATAAAGCTGTAACACATAAAACAGGTACATAAGGCATCCTCCTAGATCCTTAGTCCTATACTAGCATGTTGTTCTACTGAAACTGAAACTGAACAATTAACTTGTATGGGTAATTTGGGAGTACTTACTTGAGCTCGGCTGGTCGCATGCACCACACCCTTATCTTGTTTAAAAATTTCTTTCCTTCTAAGTGCTTTCAAAACTCTTTTAGAAAACATTTTCCTTTTTAGAAAAATCTTTTTATTTTCCCTTAGTTTGAGTTTAGATACACCCGGAAGTGCATCCGAATCCCTCAAACCAGGGCTCTGATACCAACTTGAAACGACCCAAAAATACGACCCAAAAATTTCGTTTTTCAACATAACCAAAAACCATAATCTGAGTGTCATATCATAAAACCATACATGATGTATCTCAAAATAATAATAAAACACTGTGCGGAAAACTGTATCATATCCATGTCATATAAAAATCAAGAACTAAAATCAACTCCCAGGATAAAAGCTGAAGCTGTGGTGTGTGCGATGCCATCAACCCGAGCTCTTCCCTCTGCTAGCGGAAGTACCTGAAACCAAAACTGAAACTGTAAGCACGAAGCTTAGTGAGCTCCCCCAAATACCACATACCAGACAATAATATATCAAGCACATACTGGGGCCTTGCCCCCTCCATCGGACCGAAGTCCGAAGCTGACTGACTGGGACCTTGTCCCCTACATCAGACCGAAATCCGAAGCTCACATCTGACCGAAGTCCGAAGCTGACTGGGACCTTGTCCCCTACATCGAACCGAAGTCCGAAGCTGACATCGAACCGAAGTCCGAAGCTGACATCGGACCGGAGTCCGAAGCTGACTGATCATAACATGAACGTATCACTTAACATGAACACACATAATCCTGTTTGAGCCACGAAGGCATCAAACATGCTAACTACTGCATCGGATAAAAATCCGGATACTACTGCTAGCTAAACGGGCCGGCATTGTGGCCTTAGACCCGTTCCTACTGAAAGGGAACTCACCTCGTGAACTGGCTGCTGAGTGAATAGCTCTGAGGGCTAACTGCTGCTGCTCCAGTATCTCCCCGGCTACAAGTCCATAAACACACTCAATCAAATACTAAACACTGCACTGGGTAAAATGACTCTTTTACCCTTGGTCAAAGTCAACTCTCGGTCAAAGTCAACTCTCGGTCAAAGTCAACCCACAGTTGACCTGACTCGCCGAGTTGGGCCGCCAACTCGCCGAGTCCCTATTCTCACTCCTCGACCCTACTCGCTGCTACTCGTCGAGTATGGCATCGACTCGACGAGTACTCATTCGATCCAAGAACTCAGACAATCTTCATCCGACTCGCCGAGTCATATGAACAACTCGACGAGTTGTTCTTGAGCTTAAGAAGATTGCCTTGGACTCGACGAGTTGTTCTTGAGCTTAAGAAGATTGCCTTGGACTCGTCGAGTTGTATGAACAACTCGCCGAGTCCCTCCATTACTGAGTCTACCCTCAAACTCGCTGAGTCCACTCCACTACTCACTGGGCCCACTCGACATCGCTCAAAAGAAAGAAATCGGGGACTCGCGACTCGACTTGCCGAGTCACCGCCATGCAACTATTCTACACTCGATTCTGCTCGAATCCAATACATACAAATGATAGATCTGAGTCCAATAAGCTGATTTACCACGTAAAGTTTCCAACTTTACGTGTACAAACACATGAACAAGGGAATAAAGGCTAAAGGATGCTTAAAAGGGGTAGATCTAGGGTTAATATGTAGAATAACTCCATAAAGGCAATAGATCTGGGCTCTACAACTCCTAAATGAGCAGATCTAAGGTTATCTCGGCATAAGAGAGCTTCCATATCAACATAAGGCTTTGAGAAAGGCATTAACAAGATCTAGAAAGGGTTTTAAGGCATAAAAGAGAAGGAAAACTGAAGAATACCTCAAAGAGCTCTTGCTTTCCCTTGAATCTCTGCTCTACAATCCTTTTCCTTGCTCCTTTCTTCTTCTCCTTCTTCAAGCCTTCACAATAGCACACAAAATCACTTAGAATCACTCAAGAACGAATTAGGGTTTTCTCACAGCTTTAGAGGGTGAAGGAGGCGAGATTGGAGGCTATAAGGTGGCTTAAATAGTGGGCAACCCGGGGATTTAGGGTTTCTCCCAGACGGACAGACTCTCCGAGTCCAGAATATCGACTCGCCGAGTCGCCAGCTAACACGTGCTCGAAAACCCGACCCTACTCGGCGAGTCAGGCTATGAACTCGCCGAGTCCCTCTTATAAATGTAACAGCCCAAAATCTCAAGTATGGTTAAATTGCATTTTGGGGTATTTTAAAGGGGAGACTCGGCGAGTTGGAGCCAGACTCGCCGAGTAGGATCGCAGAGTTGGTCGCGGGTTCGCGACTGGACTCGACGAGTCCAGGTATGGACTCGGCGAGTCGACGCTGTTCAGCAGAAACCCTAGCCGTTTCGTATTGGGTCGTATTTAAGAGTTGTTATGTCGTCATTTCACGTCTTTTTGGCCGATTGTGGAGAACCCTAGACGACTGTGGCATTTGGAGCAAAACTTGGAGGCCATTATTGACTTTGAAGGAATTGTGGTGCAAGAAGAGGAAGGATTTCGGCCAAAGGAAGAGCAAGGGGGTCGAGTTCTGAGGTTTGGGGACGCAGAGAGTATGTTTTCAGGTAAGGTTTCGGATCATTCCTGTTATTTTGATGTGTACACGAATTTAGGGTTTATGAAACCCATTTGGAGATTTGATGGATTATTATGTTGTTATGCAAAGGTTTCTACCTTAGTAATAGGATGATTAGAGGTCCAGAAGTCCCATGAGTGTGTATCTCGGGAAAAACGTATCTCAGGAAGCAGTTGGATCGACTGCATGGCGTGGACTCGCCGAGTCGGATGATCAGACTCGGCGAGTAGCTTGAAGATTCACTGGGACTCGCCGAGTTGTTCTTCAGACTCGGCGAGTGGAGTCGGGGTGGCCCCGCGATTCTTCCAGGAGTGACTCGTCGAGTCAAAGAGGATACTCGACGAGTAGAAAGGGAATCTCAGAGGATTGAAGGACGACCAGACTCGCCGAGTCGCCAGGGAACTCGCCGAGTCCAGTCGAGCTGACATTGGACTGTTGACCAGAGTTGACTGGTGTGATTCTTAGGGTCAGTTATCGTGGAAGATAGAAGTATTAAATAAGGGATATATGATGTTACAGGGAGCTTGCAGCTCGGAGGATCAAGTGCAAGGGATTTTAGGAGTTGCTATCTTCTAGTGACCGCGAGGTGAGTCTTCTCACTATACCTCACCCGGAAGGGTATGATTGTGTGACCGGAAGGTCAAGTATGTTGTGTGTTATGTTTATATGCTATGAATGGAAAGTTAGTTGCTACGCGTGATATACATGCTTATATATGGGCCGGAAGGCAATGTATTATGTGACAGAAAGGTCAGGTATGATATATGATATATGTGCTTTATGTGTTAGAGTATTTGTATTATGTGTTATATATGTGTGATGGACCGGAAGGTCGGCGTGGGTAAGGCCGGAAGGTTTACCCAGCAGGGACGGAAGTCCCCTGAGACACATGGACCGGAAGGTCGGGCCGGAAGGCGATGTTATGTGGATCGAAAGATCCGGGCCGGAAGGCGATATTATGTGGATCGAAAGATCCGGGCCGGAAGGCGATATTATGTGGATCGAAAGATCCGGGCCGGAAGGCGTATGTGCGTAAGGTATATTGGGGAACTCACTAAGCTTCGTGCTTACGTTGTTTATGTTATGTTGTTTCAGGTTCTTACAGTAACGCGGGATGGCAACGGTTCGATTGTACACACCGAAGAAAGAGTTATGTTTTGGAGGATCTTGGTCTTCTATTATGATGAAAAAGAAACTATGTTTTGGAAAGTCGAATGTAAATAAGATTTTAAACAAGTGTTTTTAATATTAAATTGATTGTTAAATGAAAATTTTGTTTTTGGAAATCACGGTGTTACAAATTGGTATCAGAGCCTTGGTTTGAGGGATTCGGACGCGCCTATGGGTAAATCTGGACTCAAACTGAGGAAGTAAGAAAAAGTTTTCCAAATAAATGGTTTTCTAAAAGTGAATAAGAGTTCAAAGAGAAAGCAAGAAAGAGCAGTGTGTACAATCAGCCAGAGCCAAACGGTGATTTCCCAAAATACCCTTACTTTTGTATTATGAAATATCTATTATGCACTTTATGAGACATTATTGCATGCTAGAGACAGGCTAGGTACTTCACATCTTAGGACTAGAGTGGCCTGATTTGTGATGCCTTAGTCTAGGGTTTGCTGTTATATGTGCGTTATGCTTTTATGTGTATGTGATGAGTGAGAGTATCTAGTTAGAACGCACAAGGGGTAAAGCTACGGAGTACAGAGGTACTTCCGAGGATGAGCCGAGAAGGTGGAGCTACCACAGATGGGGAGTCCTATGTATGCTTCAATGCTCGAATGCTGCTTGCTTTGTGCTTTGTGGAGTTATCGATGATGGGAGTCAGCTACCAAGTGAGTATGACGATACTCAGGAGGTAGAGGGCTGGCATCATTGGGAACTCTTCAGCAGCTGATAGCAAAGAAGTGGGAGGACAGCGGAAGGGACTAGGGAGTAAACCTAGCCAGATGAGTGCGCTGGTAGAGTAGAGGATTTCGCTGGAAAGCGAGCACGCGCGATGAGATTGGTGAAAGAGCAGGTTTATCAGCTACTTAGGGACTCTGGAATGGTCCGTGTGGAAAGTATGGGTAGATGTGGCAGGTAGTATGGGCCCGTACTACTGAAAGCAGAGGACCCATACTTGATACATGGGGCATTCTGAAGGTCCTAAGGAACAGATTGAGGGGTGATGTTATGGTTCGGATACCATACATCGGAGCGGATACAGAGTGATGTTATGGTCAGGGCACCATACATCGGAACAGATTGAGATAGATGTTGTGGTTCGAGTGCTATACATTGGAGCAGGTTGAGGAATGGTGCTATGGTTCAGGTACCATACACCGAAGCATGTTGAGGAAGGATGTCATGGGATGAGTACCATGGTTCGTAGTGGATGATGCTTGTGGCTATCTTGTTATCCGGTTATCGATCGGACGAGCACGAGCGAGCGGGATGCGAGGATCCGCGAGATCCGGCGTGATGAGGTTGCTGCATTGTTGCGGGTTGAGTCGCCAGAATTGTTTGGGTCGATCAGGACCACTATGATTGAAGTAGTTTGATGAGCGATATGCGGCTTTCGCAGAGACGGCTGCCGCGGCGGTTACAGCGGCTGTAGCAACGGCTAAGAAAGGGACTAGTCGGGGTTTTCGGTATCGGGACTTCTATTATGCGAAGCCTCCCACATTCGATGGAGTTCAGGACTCGATTGTTGCTATGAGATGGTTATCAGACATGGAGGGGTGTTTCTCCACGAGTTTATGCCCTGCTGATCAGAGGGTGGGGTGTGCTCTGAACCTGTTGAGGCTCGGGGCGAAGGGTTGGTGGAGATTGACCACGAGGTCATTTTCCGATGCGCAGAGGGCTGCGGTTTCATGGGATCAATTCAGAGGGATGTTCAGTACTCGCTATGTTCCGCGAGATGAAAAGGAGAGATTGGCTCGGGAATTCCTTGAACTGAAGCAGGATTTGGAGTCGGTGATTGAGATCACCGGGATGTTTATTGAGAGGGCGATGTTTCGCCCTGAGTTCGCTTCGGAGCAGGCTCAGATGCCCGATATTCGAGTAAGCTCAAGGGGGTATCAGACAGTTCGTGTCTGCGCGGAGGTGCGAGCCCCTGTTGGAGTTGCAGAAGGCCGCCATGTGGCGTGAGTTAGAGGTTAAGTTGCAGTTGCGTGAGCTGGGACAGGCCCCGATGCAGTCGCAGTCGGCGCCGAAACGGTTCAGGACCGTAGACGTTGAAATGGGGGATCGGAGCGGTCACACTTGTGGGAAGTGTGAGAGAGATGGCACCGGAGCTTGTTGGCCCAATGGTGCATGCCGCGAGTGCGGAAAGGAGGGGCATGGTGCACGGGGTTGTCGGCAGTCAGTGCCAATTCGGGATTCCAGGATTTGTTATCAGTGTCGGCAGGTTGGACATTTGAGGGTCAAATGTCCACAGCTTTTGCAGGATCGGTGCAGGCTCTAGCACCGGCCACCTTGAGGAGTTCAGGAGGAGGACAGGATGGAGTAGAGCCCAAGGGCTCAGGGTTGTGCTTATCGGATTGCGGCAGAGGGAGACGGAGCAGTGCCGGAGGCAGCTGCGGGTATGATGCTGTCTTGATGTCTTGATTAGCTTGCGTTGTTTGCGGCGTATTGTTTGTGCGGGTAGTGTGGATTTCGATGCGGTAGTCGTTGTTTCGCGGGATTGGCATGGTTATGGATTGGTGCTTCAGGTTTTGTTTTGGCATTCGTTGTTCCCTGATGGTTTGGTATGGTTATAGTCTGGTGTTTTAGTGCCGGTAACTTTGTGCGGTTTTCGATGCGATATTCAACCTTTGGCAGGTTGTGGGTTTGGTTATGGGTTATTGCTTGGGAATTCCGTTGGTCATCGTTCGTGGGGGTCGATAGTGGAGATGCGGCACTGGGTTGAATGACGGGTAGCATCTGCAGTTGTGGAGTGGATAATTGAAAGATCGGATTCTTTTGAGCGGATTGATCAGGGGGGAGATGTGTTTTGCTGGGGGTTGCTTACGCTTGTGGGAAGCAGTCAGTGGGTGAATGTTCTCTTTGTGCAGGATTGTTCTGAGAGGTCGTTAATGACGATCGGTGGCAGTTAGTCAGTGCTTTAGTGGGGGAGAATTAGAAAATTCTCCGGGAGATCGATGAGTATGTGAGGGTGCTTAGCTGTCGGGATTCAGCAGGGTTTGTCAGCGCAAAGTATAGGCCGACGAGAGCGAGTGTTGGATATGCAGGGCGAGATACAGACCTAGGGCATTTGATTGTGGAGGCCTGAGAGGAGGTCGGGATCGAGCTTGAGTAAGTAAACGGAATTTTGCAATCAGAGTATTGGTACGTTTGAGGTACGTGTTGGTTGTACTGCATTAATCCCACGGGATTATGTTGTGCATGTTTCTAGAGCTGGAACCGGAAGGTTCCCAGAGTTAGAACCTGAGGGTTCGCAGAGTTGGGTGTACGGACCCACAGAGATATAGCCTCGAGTGGCTAGTATGAGTTATGAGAGTCGGTCCAGTCATACTGGAGACTCTGTTGGTATTGCTGGATTAGTTTGAGATTTGCGGATCACGTATGTTGCAGTGTGATTGCATTGGAAGGTCTGGCCCTGGGTTGTTGATCTTGTTTAGCGGAGGCAGTGATTTTGATGAGTGGAGAGAGTGCATGGGATTGAGAGCCCCTGCAATGAGAATGTAACATCCCAAAATTTAAGACCAAAAATTTCTTTTAATAAAACATTACTTTAACCAAGGACATCATTCCAAAACATAATCTGAGTATAGGTTTTCAAAACACATGTTTATTATCAGAGTAAACATTCCCAGGTTGACTAGTCTATGGTGTGTGCCATGCGATCACCCCGAGCTCCTCCCTCCGCTACCGGAAGTACCTGAAAACAAAACTGAAAACCGTAAGCACGAAGCTTAGTGAGTTCCCCACCTTACCACATACCATGCAAAACCACATACTGCACATACTGGGCCACGCCCGCTATCCGGGGCCTCGCCCCCTACCTCGGGCCTCGCCCGATACAGCGGCCTCGCCGCTCCAGGCCCCGCCTGGCTTCGAGCCTCGCTCGGATACAGATCTGTTTCACTTAGGCCTCGCCTGTCACAGGGCCTCGCCCTCTAACATATAATAGCACGTAAACATATCACATAACATTACATAAACTAAACATATACTAACAACTCTTGCTCTAAGGCCTCGCCTAACTCTGGGCCCCGCCCGAGTTCTGCTACTGATGAGTCATGGAACCTCGTCCATACTCCTGCTGATAGTGAGGTTCGAGCCCAGCCCACTCTCACTCCTCTCCTAACTTGGGCCTCGCCCCTGCTCTGCTGCTACTGAGATGTGGAACACCATCCACACTCTGCTACTGGTGAGATACGGGACCTCGCCCTCTCTCACCTCCCTACCAGGCACATACAAGTATCACACAGACAACAAGTATAAACTATCACATAAACCGCTCCTTGGGCACCCGCCCTCTGTCATTGGACCTCGTCCAAATATCATACTAGCATACTGTGCCTAGGGCTAACCCCCAGGACTTCTACTCATAACTACATGGGCCGGCATTGTGGCCGTAGACCCATTCATACAAAGGGAAACTCACCTGATATTGCTGGACTGCTGCTGCTAACCCCTTTGACCGCTACCTGACCGCTAACTCTGAACTGCTGCTCTGCTAGCTCCCCGAGCTACCAATATCAACATAACACTTAGTCTAACTGACCTTCAAAGGTCAACCAAGTCAACTCTGGTCAAAGTCAACATCCTGGTCAAAGTCAACCTTCCAGGTCAACCCTACTCGTCGAGTCACCCTACTGACTCGCCGAGTTCATAATTCCAGAGTCCTTCCACTCGCGACTCTACTCGCCGAGTCAGCCCCTGACTCGCCGAGTTTACTGATTCTCGATTCCTGTCCCGACCAACTCACTGAGTCCTGGCTCGACTCGCTGACTCGAGTCTTAACTCGAAGGGTTTGGGACCACTCGACCTGACTCGCCGAGTCTAAGAACAGACTCGCCGAGCACACGACAAACTTCATCCAACTCGACGAGTTGTTCATCCAACTCGCCGAGTTCATGCCCATCTTCATCCGACTCGACGAGCTGTTCTTCCCACTCGTCGAGTCCCTCCTCGTCTTCATGGTACTCGCCGAGTCCACTCAAAGGACTCGCCGAGTCCACTCAAAGGACTCGCCGAGTCCATTCAGATCTCTCAACATGCAGAGGGTTTTTGAGTCATGCAGGGACTCCAATCCATAGATCCATACTTCCAAAACTCCATCCCTACGTAAAGTTGCAAACTTTACGTATAACCAAAGAGATCTAGGCTCAAAACATAATAGGGTTTGGTTTAAGGACACAAGGGCTTTACCAACTACTCATCTCCTGATGCTTTATGACATAATGGACTCCCCCAACCATAGATCTGAAGTGGCAACAACATATCTAAGCCCCTAACCCGATTTGGGCCTCAAACAACCATAAAACCCCCAAATCTCATGACAAAATAGATCTAGATGCAAAGAAGGGAAAATGGCAGCTTAATACCTCCAAGATGAACACAATACTGAAGTAGATCTCGAGCACACACCTCTCCCTTGAAGCAACCTTCTTGATCTTCAAGTTTCCTCTCCAAAGTATCCTTCCTCCAAAGCTATTTCTCTCAATAATGGAAGCTCACACGTATTATAGGGTTTACAGGTCCTCTGGAGTGATATGGGGGCTGAGGGAGGGACATAACACCCTTTAAATAGAATACAACTCCCAGAATTAGGGTTTTCCTCGCACAGACCAGACTCACCGAGTCACCTTGGCCGACTCGTCGAGTTGGTCACTTCCTTGTCGACCCGGATCCCGCTCCGACTCGCCGAGTCCTTCCTTGACTCGTCGAGTCCCTCTTAAATTTAGGGTTTCCTTTACTTTCTTGGCTTTCAAAATTTTGGGTGTTACAACTCTCCCCCACTTAAACTGAACTTCGTCCTCGAAGTTAACCATGGCCCACCGCCAACGGTCTGCCTCCAATACCCAACATCAGCCGCCTACCTGCGCTGGTCTTTCACCAATACTGCACTGAACCCGCAGAGGTTCTCCACTTCTTTCCTTGCGCAAATCCCTGCATTCCCAAGGCAAAGCCTCATAACTGACTTTTCCTTTGACACTGTGAAGGTCCTATCCTTCACTAACTCCATCACCTCCCCGCTATTCCCAGAACGGGTCACCACCGTCAGCACTCACTGACACTCCTTCCTGCCAACACTTGGTGTCGAGCACCCCTCGACTCAACTAACTGAAGTCCACCATACGCTGCATACTCGCACTGCCACCGACTGGCAATCCTATTATTCCTCGACTGACTTCCTGATAACCGGGACCGCCCTGGTCCCTACCAACCTATCAATGACTGGATTACCGACTCCCACCGGTAGCTAAACCCAACACCATCCCTGGTCGTTCTCAGCGACTACCGAGGAAACCTCGACTATCTATAACTGCTCAATCGATCCTGCCATCCAGGCACTACAAACTCGGGATCCCCGATCCCCTAACTTGACACTAGGGTCCCTACCAGGTCCCACCTGCGCTGCCAAACTCACGGGCCTCGCCCTCGGGTCTCACCCACCCATACTACTGAGCAACCCTGCTCCCAGGTCTCACCTGCACCGCTAATCTCATACGGGCCTCGCCCACGGGTCTCACCCAACTATATCCTGGAGCGGCCTCTCCCAAGGTCTCACCTTTCTAGAGCTATACAGGCAACTCCCTACTACTCTCATCCACTACCCATTCCTGATCCCTACCTGATCACTAGGAGATAAGGGCCTCGCCCCGACTCCTGCTAACGAAACTACTAAGGAATGCTACGGCTTACCCGTAGTCTTACATCCCTACCACTGACTGCTAATACGAAGGCACCCACGTGCCATCGACTTCTCAAGATCCTTATTCCGACTCCCGCGAGTCCTTCAGGCGATCCACAATCTGAATTCTCAATCATAACCAACCATACCATCCCACGCGCTAGCTGATATGGAGTTTCTCAAACTCCCAACCCTGGAATCCTCAATCCATCAAACGTTGAACTACTTCTCTTCCCTCTCGGAGGTCACGTACTCGTTCTGGGTCTGCGTGCTCTTTTCCGGGCACACCCGGAGGATTCTCCCCCACTTCGATCCTGCTTATCCCTTGCTGCTCATCATTCAAAGAAATCCCGATCCTTGCTACCATTCCATAACTCACCCACTGAGGAATCCAAGCCCGCCATAGCTAGGGTTTTAGCCAATCCATCACAATCACTGCACCACTCAGAACTAACGAAACGAACCAAATCCCTCCCAATCATGCTACAGATACTGCATCCTTCGAACCCTTCTTCAATAGAGCACATTCCCCTCTAACTTCCATACAAATATCCAAGGTATGCAAATGGCATATAACTCGATCACAATCAACCAATCAAAATAAAATACTCATACCGATAATGATGCAGAACCATAACAATGAAATTATGCACAAAATAAAAGAACTGAAAATGGAAATTGCATACCTGCAACATCCGGCGATGCTCGCGTCTCCAAAGTCGTCATCTGGAAAGCCCTGCTCCCTGCTGCAGGTGCCTCTACCCGGCCCCGACGGCCATCTGCGATCCTCAAGGTTGCAGGGGCGGGTGCCATCACCCGTCCTGCTGAAGACAAACTGGGGCACTGGGCCTTCTTGTGGCCCCGCTGGTTGCAATGAAAACATATCATGTCTGATCCCTGCGCGGCGGTAACAGTACAATCCCTGCTAAAATGACCAGTCCGACCGCACTTGAAGCAGCCAGACTCACCACCGCTACCACTCCTGCACGCGCCCCCGTGCGCCCTGCCACACTTTCCGCATCGACTGCGGTCCTGACGATCCCTCGATCTCGAATCCGATCCCTTGGGCCTTTTGCCCGAACCCGCTGATACCTGAACCTCATCCGGCTTCCTCTTCCGGATCTGCTCCAAATCAATTTCCCTTTCCCTAGCCCGAGAAATCATATCTTCCAGCGTCTTACAGCTGGACCTACTCACGAACTCCCTGATGTCGTCCCTCAACATCTCGTGGTACCGAGCCTTCTTCATCTCCTCATCCGCTACATACTGCGGTACAAGAAGAGCCCTCTCCCTGAACTTGGCGGTGATCTCCGCCACAGTCTCAGTAGTCTGCGTCAAATCCTGAAACTCTCGTGCCAGCTGCTGCACCTCAATAATCGGCGAAAACTCCGCCCTGAACCTGGCCGAGAAATCGCTCCAAGTCATCGCGTCCAACGCGGCATCATCCCCCAAAGCATGACCAATCTCCTCCCACCAATCCCTCGCTCTGTCCTTCAGAAGACAGGAGGCGAGTCTAACCTTGTCCCCCTCGGGACACTTGCTTGTACGAAAAGCGTTGGCAACATCAGCCAACCATCTGCTGCTAGCAATGGGGTCCCTAGCCCCATGATAATCTGGTGCCCCGCAGGCTCTGAACTCTCGAAATGTCAAGGTACGCGCCCCCATCAATGCCATCATCTCAGTACGGAAGGCTCCCAGCCTCTCCTCCAAGATCTCCAGTATGCCCTCCTTGACCGTGCCAAAGATCACAGGAGTCTGAGCTAGAATACTGCGCGTAACCTCAGCTGATATCAACTCCCTCATCCGCTCCTCGAGCTGCTCGGTCCCTGAACCCGAGGCTGATCCCTCTCCGGCGCCTGATCCGCCCGCTGGTCTCTCTCGCAATGTCACCATGCTGGAAAAAAAATATACCACAACCACAATCAAAATACTCATCACAGATACGAGACCAAACATGCCCTACCAGGTTCCCGGTCTTGCCTCTGCCCTTCCTGGATCGGAATAAAATGGGCACTCTTCGTCAACCGATCCACTACTACCCATATCGAATCCACTCCTCGTGCGGTCCTGGGAAGCTTGGTGACAAAATCCATGGTGATGTCCTCCCATTTCCACACGGGAATGTCTAACGGCTGCATCCTGCCGTGAGGTCTCTGGTGCTCCGCCTTGACCTTCCGGCAGGTCAGGCATCTCTCGACGTTCCAGGCGACGTCCCGCTTCATGCAGGGCCACCAATAATCAGGTCGAAGATCTCGATACATCTTCGTCGCCCCTGGGTGGATAGAAAACCGAGACTTATGAGCCTCATCCATCAACACTTGTCGTACTCCACCCCAGTACGGTACCCACACTCTCCCGTGAAGCGTCAGCAAACTACGACTATCATAATCAAACGAGGCTGCTCGGCCCACGATCCTCTCACACTTCTGTCTCTCCTCCTTGAGGCCCTCCACCTGAGCCTCCTTGATCCGCTCCAACAACGGAGTGATCACTGTCATCCTCAAACATAGATCTCTGATAGGGGCCGCCGACACTTTGCGGCTCAGGGCGTCGGCCACCACGTTGGCCTTCCCTGGATGGTAAAGGATCTCACAGTCGTAATCCTTTAGCACATCCAACCACCTCCTCTGCCTCATGTTCAGACTCGGCTGATCCATAAGGTACCTCAAACTCTTGTGATCCGTGTAAATAGTACAACTGACCCCATAAAGGTAATGCCTCCAAATCTTGAGGGCAAACACAACTGCCCCCAGCTCCAAATCATGGGTAGGATAATTAGCCTCGTGAGGCTTCAACTGTCTCGAGGCATAAGCTATCACATGACCTCGCTGCATCAAAACTGCTCCCATACCTGTGATCGAGGCATCACAATAGACTACGAAGTCCTCTACTCCCTCTGGCAAGGTAAGGATCTGAGCCTCGCACAACCTCTGCCTGAGGGTCTCGAACGCTGTCTGCTGCTCCGGACCCCAACGAAATACCACTGACTTCTTGGTCAGTCGGGTGAGCGGCACTGCTATCTTGGAGAAATCCTGAATAAATCTCCGATAATACCCTGCCAACCCTAGGAAGCTCCGAATCTCAGATGGAGACTTCGGGACCTCCCACTGCATCACGGCCTCAATCTTGGCCGGATCTACCAAAATACCCTTCTGGTTGACGAGGTGACCAAGGAACTGCACCTCGCGCAACCAGAACTCACATTTTGAGAACTTTGCGAAAAGTCTCTCCCTCCTCAAAGCCTCCAGCACCTCCCGCAGGTGCTCCTTGTGCTGCTCCCGCGTCTTGGAATATACCAAGATATCATCTATGAACACTATCACTGACCGATCCAGCATCGGCCTACACACGCGGTTCATGAGATCCATAAACGCGGCTGGAGCATTGGTGAGCCCAAATGGCATCACCACAAACTCATAATGACCATACCTGGTCCTGAAAGCAGTCTTCTGTACATCCTCATCTCTAACCCGCATCTGATGATAACCGGAGCGTAGATCGATCTTGGAGAACCAAGACGCTCCCTGAAGCTGATCAAACAAATCATCTATCCTCGGAAGTGGGTAACGGTTCTTCACCGTTACCTTATTCAACTCCCGATAATCTATACACATACGATGCGACCCATCCTTCTTCCTCACAAACAGGATCGGCGCTCCCCAAGGTGAACTGCTCGGCCTAATGAAACCCTTGTCTAACAGCTCCTGCAGCTGTGTAGACAACTCCTGCATCTCAGGGGGAGCTAGTCGATACGGTGCTTTGGCTATCGGAGTCGCACCAGGAATTAGGTCGATCCTGAACTCGACCTGTCTCTCAGGAGGTATCCCCGGCAAATCCTCGGGAAACACGTCCGGGTAGTCTCGAACAATAGGAACATCATCAACTGTCGTCTTGCCCTTCTCCCGGGCATCCAAAATGTAAGCTACAAAACCGGCGCAACCCTGCTGAACATAGCGCCTCGCCCTTGCGGCGGAACAAAAGGTCGGTCCTCGCCGTGGCCTCTCGCCCTGAATCACTAACTCTCCCCCACTGGGAGTGCGAACCCTCACTAGCTGAAGCTCACAATCAATCACCGCCCCATTGGGGCTTAGCCAATCCATGCCCACAATAACCTTATTCCCTCGCAGGGGAATAGGTACCAGATCCACTGAAAAGTGCTCATCAAATAACTGAAGAGAACACCCTCTATGCACTCTGCCGACCCTCACGGTCCTATCATCTGCTATCTCAACCTCTAATGGACAATCCAGCTCCCCAGGAGCTCTACTAAATCTCTTGCTAAGCGCAAGCGATACAAATGATCGGGTAGCCCCCGAATCGAACAATACCAAGGCCGAAATGTCGTTCACAGAGAACGACCCTAAATAAAACATACAATCATAAGCAATATTCAATCAATGATAATAAATAAGAGATGAAGAGAAGATACATACCCGTCACCACATCAGGAGTCGCCCGCGCCTCCTCTGCTGTCATCTGAAAAGCCCTACTCTTCGCCACTGGCGCATCAGCTCGGCCCTGTCGGCCATCTGTAATCCTCAAAGTAGCAGGGGCAGGTGCAGCCACCTTCCCTGCTGCAGCTAAACTCGGACACTGGGACTTTTTATGTCCCTTCTGATTGCACTGAAAGCAAATCAGATCTAATGCTGCAACGGCAGTAGCAGGAGCCGTACAATCCCTACTCAATTGTCCAATCCGACCGCACTTGTAGCAGCCGGAACTCTCTACCTTGCACGCTCCTTCGTGCATCTTCCCTCACCTACCACATCGACCGTGGCTAGGCTGTCCCCTGGACCTGTGATCTGAAACCCTGGGCTTTTTTCCCGAACCGCCTGAACCCGAAACCGCCTCCGGTTTCCTCTTCTTCTCCATCTCGAGATCAATCTCCCTCTCCCGAGCCCTAGCAATCATATCTTCCAGCGTTTTACAGCTGGACCGGCTCACAAACTGGCGAATATCGCTCTGCAACATCTCATGATATCAGGCCTTCTTCATTTCCTCATCAGCTACGTACTGAGGAACGAGAAGAGCCCTCTCCCTGAACTTGGCGGTGATCTCCGCCACTGTCTTTGTAGTCTGGGTGAGGTCCTGAAACTCCCTAGCTAGCTGTTGCACCTCAATGACTGGTGTAAACTCCGCCCTGAACCTGGTAGAGAAATCAGCCCAGGTCATGGCGTCCAATGCTGCATCATCCCCAATGGCATGTCCGACCTCCTCCCACCAATCCCGTGCCCTGTCCTTCAGAAGACAGGACGCCAATCTGACCTTGTCCCCCTCGGGACATCTGCTAGTACGGAAAGCGTTGGCCACATCCGCCAACCATCTGGTGCTCGCTATGGGGTCTCGCGCCCCATGATAGTCCGAAGCTCCACATGCCCTGAACTCCTTGAAAGTAAGGGTGCGCGACCCCATCATGGCCGCCACCTCGGCACGGAAGGTGCCCAATCTCTCATCCATCAGCTCTAGAATCCCCTCCTTGATCGAACCGAAGATCACAGGAGTCTGCTCTATAATGATGCGCGTAATCTCCGAAGAAAGAAACTCTCGGGTCTGCTCATCGATGCGATCATCCCCCGAGCCTGAACCTGCTCCCTCCCCGGCACCCCCACTGCCGGCTGCTGGTCTCGAACGTAAAACCACCATTCTGAAACATATCACAACTACATCAAAAAACCGAAATATCTCAAGAGATCATTGATACTGCAACTAGCTTCCTGGTCTTGTCTCAACCTTTCTTGATTCGAGTACGGATCCTTTGCTTTCAGTAGTACGGGCCCATACTACCTTCCACATCTATCCGTACTTTCTTCAAGAACTGCCTTGACTCCACCAAGTCACTTCTACTACTACTGATCTCTGCTACTCTCATCCTAGGCTTGCCCTAGGGAAACCTCAGGCTTAACTCAACTAGTCCTCAGCTGCTGAAGGTCTCCTTATAATGCTAATTAGCCACCACCTGAACACCATCACATGTGACGAAGATCAGATAATCCTTCAAGTAAAAGACCCGTCCCTATAACGGTTGGACTCAAACAAGAGCTGCGCAATAGGGCCAGTTCCAGCACTCTGGGATTATTCAACCCTGATCACATGTGGTATGACGTGTTCACCTAATGGCTAACTTTCATCACTCAGAACTCCCACAAAGCACGAAGCAAGCAGCATTCGGATAAAGGAAACATACTCAGGCAAAACTATTCTTAAAACGAGAAACTGTACTAGCATACAATGCTAAGCTCATACTATCAGTCATAACCTAAACAGGCTATCCTACTGCTGTCTACTCAATACTAGCATGCAATACTCATAAAGCTGTAACACATAAAACAGGTACATAAGGCATCCTCCTAGATCCTTAGTCCTATACTAGCATGTTGTTCTACTGAAACTGAAACTGAACAATTAACTTGTATGGGTAATTTGGGAGTACTTACTTGAGCTCGGCTGGTCGCATGCACCACACCCTTATCTTGTTTAAAAATTTCTTTCCTTCTAAGTGCTTTCAAAACTCTTTTAGAAAACATTTTCCTTTTTAGAAAAATCTTTTTATTTTCCCTTAGTTTGAGTTCAGATACACCCGGAAGTGCATCCGAATCCCTCAAACCAGGGCTCTGATACCAACTTGAAACGACCCAAAAATACGACCCAAAAATTTCGTTTTTCAACATAACCAAAAACCATAATCTGAGTGTCATATCATAAAACCATACATGATGTATCTCAAAATAATAATAAAACACTGTGCGGAAAACTGTATCATATCCATGTCATATAAAAATCAAGAACTAAAATCAACTCCCAGGATAAAAGCTGAAGCTGTGGTGTGTGCGATGCCATCAACCCGAGCTCTTCCCTCTGCTAGCGGAAGTACCTGAAACCAAAACTGAAACTGTAAGCACGAAGCTTAGTGAGCTCCCCCAAATACCACATACCAGACAATAATATATCAAGCACATACTGGGGCCTTGCCCCCTCCATCGGACCGAAGTCCGAAGCTGACTGACTGGGACCTTGTCCCCTACATCAGACCGAAATCCGAAGCTCACATCTGACCGAAGTCCGAAGCTGACTGGGACCTTGTCCCCTACATCGAACCGAAGTCCGAAGCTGACATCGAACCGAAGTCCGAAGCTGACATCGGACCGGAGTCCGAAGCTGACTGATCATAACATGAACGTATCACTTAACATGAACACACATAATCCTGTTTGAGCCACGAAGGCATCAAACATGCTAACTACTGCATCGGATAAAAATCCGGATACTACTGCTAGCTAAACGGGCCGGCATTGTGGCCTTAGACCCGTTCCTACTGAAAGGGAACTCACCTCGTGAACTGGCTGCTGAGTGAATAGCTCTGAGGGCTAACTGCTGCTGCTCCGGTATCTCCCCGGCTACAAGTCCATAAACACACTCAATCAAATACTAAACACTGCACTGGGTAAAATGACTCTTTTACCCTTGGTCAAAGTCAACTCTCGGTCAAAGTCAACTCTCGGTCAAAGTCAACCCACAGTTGACCTGACTCGCCGAGTTGGGCCGCCAACTCGCCGAGTCCCTATTCTCACTCCTCGACCCTACTCGCTGCTACTCGTCGAGTATGGCATCGACTCGACGAGTACTCATTCGATCCAAGAACTCAGACAATCTTCATCCGACTCGCCGAGTCATATGAACAACTCGACGAGTTGTTCTTGAGCTTAAGAAGATTGCCTTGGACTCGACGAGTTGTTCTTGAGCTTAAGAAGATTGCCTTGGACTCGTCGAGTTGTATGAACAACTCGCCGAGTCCCTCCATTACTGAGTCTACCCTCAAACTCGCTGAGTCCACTCCACTACTCACTGGGCCCACTCGACATCGCTTAAAAGAAAGAAATCGGGGACTCGCGACTCGACTTGCCGAGTCACCGCCATGCAACTATTCTACACTCGATTCTGCTCGAATCCAATACATACAAATGATAGATCTGAGTCCAATAAGCTGATTTACCACGTAAAGTTTCCAACTTTACGTGTACAAACACATGAACAAGGGAATAAAGGCTAAAGGATGCTTAAAAGGGGTAGATCTAGGGTTAATATGTAGAATAACTCCATAAAGGCAATAGATCTGGGCTCTACAACTCCTAAATGAGCAGATCTAAGGTTATCTCGGCATAAGAGAGCTTCCATATCAACATAAGGCTTTGAGAAAGGCATTAACAAGATCTAGAAAGGGTTTTAAGGCATAAAAGAGAAGGAAAACTGAAGAATACCTCAAAGAGCTCTTGCTTTCCCTTGAATCTCTGCTCTACAATCCTTTTCCTTGCTCCTTTCTTCTTCTCCTTCTTCAAGCCTTCACAATAGCACACAAAATCACTTAGAATCACTCAAGAACGAATTAGGGTTTTCTCACAGCTTTAGAGGGTGAAGGAGGCGAGATTGGAGGCTATAAGGTGGCTTAAATAGTGGGCAACCCGGGGATTTAGGGTTTCTCCCAGACGGACAGACTCTCCGAGTCCAGAATATCGACTCGCCGAGTCGCCAGCTAACACGTGCTCGAAAACCCGACCCTACTCGGCGAGTCAGGCTATGAACTCGCCGAGTCCCTCTTATAAATGTAACAGCCCAAAATCTCAAGTATGGTTAAATTGCATTTTGGGGTATTTTAAAGGGGAGACTCGGCGAGTTGGAGCCAGACTCGCCGAGTAGGATCGCAGAGTTGGTCGCGGGTTCGCGACTGGACTCGACGAGTCCAGGTATGGACTCGGCGAGTCGACGCTGTTCAGCAGAAACCCTAGCCGTTTCGTATTGGGTCGTATTTAAGAGTTGTTATGTCGTCATTTCACGTCTTTTTGGCCGATTGTGGAGAACCCTAGACGACTGTGGCATTTGGAGCAAAACTTGGAGGCCATTATTGACTTTGAAGGAATTGTGGTGCAAGAAGAGGAAGGATTTCGGCCAAAGGAAGAGCAAGGGGGTCGAGTTCTGAGGTTTGGGGACGCAGAGAGTATGTTTTCAGGTAAGGTTTCGGATCATTCCTGTTATTTTGATGTGTACACGAATTTAGGGTTTATGAAACCCATTTGGAGATTTGATGGATTATTATGTTGTTATGCAAAGGTTTCTACCTTAGTAATAGGATGATTAGAGGTCCAGAAGTCCCATGAGTGTGTATCTCGGGAAAAACGTATCTCAGGAAGCAGTTGGATCGACTGCATGGCGTGGACTCGCCGAGTCGGATGATCAGACTCGGCGAGTAGCTTGAAGATTCACTGGGACTCGCCGAGTTGTTCTTCAGACTCGGCGAGTGGAGTCGGGGTGGCCCCGCGATTCTTCCAGGAGTGACTCGTCGAGTCAAAGAGGATACTCGACGAGTAGAAAGGGAATCTCAGAGGATTGAAGGACGACCAGACTCGCCGAGTCGCCAGGGAACTCGCCGAGTCCAGTCGAGCTGACATTGGACTGTTGACCAGAGTTGACTGGTGTGATTCTTAGGGTCAGTTATCGTGGAAGATAGAAGTATTAAATAAGGGATATATGATGTTACAGGGAGCTTGCAGCTCGGAGGATCAAGTGCAAGGGATTTTAGGAGTTGCTATCTTCTAGTGACCGCGAGGTGAGTCTTCTCACTATACCTCACCCGGAAGGGTATGATTGTGTGACCGGAAGGTCAAGTATGTTGTGTGTTATGTTTATATGCTATGAATGGAAAGTTAGTTGCTACGCGTGATATACATGCTTATATATGGGCCGGAAGGCAATGTATTATGTGACAGAAAGGTCAGGTATGATATATGATATATGTGCTTTATGTGTTAGAGTATTTGTATTATGTGTTATATATGTGTGATGGACCGGAAGGTCGGCGTGGGTAAGGCCGGAAGGTTTACCCAGCAGGGACGGAAGTCCCCTGAGACACATGGACCGGAAGGTCGGGCCGGAAGGCGATGTTATGTGGATCGAAAGATCCGGGCCGGAAGGCGATATTATGTGGATCGAAAGATCCGGGTCGGAAGGCGATATTATGTGGATCGAAAGATCCGGGCCGGAAGGCGTATGTGCGTAAGGTATATTGGGGAACTCACTAAGCTTCGTGCTTACGTTGTTTATGTTATGTTGTTTCAGGTTCTTACAGTAACGCGGGATGGCAACGGTTCGATTGTACACACCGAAGAAAGAGTTATGTTTTGGAGGATCCTGGTCTTCTATTATGATGAAAAAGAAACTATGTTTTGGAAAGTCGAATGTAAATAAGATTTTAAACAAGTGTTTTTAATATTAAATTGATTGTTAAATGAAAATTTTGTTTTTGGAAATCACGGTGTTACAATAAAACTTCAAAATAAATACCAAGGAATTATCATACCGGAGACGGGTCGTTACAAAATGATACCTGACACCTCTATATGGTGTCATTAGTTCAATGGTATGAGGCAAACCAGCGTCTACCAAACAATATCGGCCTATAAATAACATGTAATTAGTTTTCTAATAAAAGACTACACACAAAATTAAATTAGTTATAAAAATTACCCCTAGGAAATAGTAGTTTATCGTCTCTTTTAAGTGCATCTTTCACTATCCTTGAGTCTGAGGCAGTGCCCTCCCAGCCAGTTAAAACGTACGTAAACTTCAAATCAAATGAACATGCGGCTAAGACATTTATGGTAGGGTAACCCTTGCGACCACGATATCTAGGGGCATCTCTATTGGGTACTTTTACACGAACATGTGTCCCGTCAATTGCCCCTACACAATTCTTGAAGTAGGGATAAAATCTCTTTTTCTCTTGAATTTCTTTCGGGACCACATCACCTTTAGGTTGTTGAATGTAGTAACTTTCTAGTGCTACAACCGCGTGGAGAACTCTATGGAAGCACCTACTTGTTGTAGATTTAGCACGCCCATAAATGAAGGAGACCATTGTATTTCTCATATCGTTACCTACGATGTGTTGAAACCTTGCAACATGTTCTTCAACAGACATGCGTTGCGTAGGTCGCAGTCCACCATCACGTCGTAATATAGTACACAACTTTCTAAAAGCTTGTTCACTCACACAAATAAGCTCACGACATTTCCCACCTTTAATAAGTTTGTGTAATAGACGTTCTCGTTCAAGTTGGCGCTTTAATAGTTCTTCCTTACTAAGTAAATTATGGTTATTTTTTTTCGAAAGTCTACGATGTATTACAATGGCCATGAACATCAGAGTAACCACTAGCCTTCGTCTTTTTTCCCCATCATCATCTTGGCTGGTCATGGCACTTTCCTAATACTAAAAATTCATTTGATCAAGAAAAAAGAAAAAAATCTCATTAGCTATGTGAATTTGATCTCGAAGTCAGCTCATATGCTATCTCTTGGACCACTTTGAAGTTTAAAACTATGCAATGTTACTCATAAGCTGTACAACAAAACATTTATAACCTCTCATGTTCAAGTAATTTATTATATGGAAGAAAGTTCACATGAGGCCTTGCTTACATGCATGGAAGACTTGCAAGATGTTTTACAACACATCAAGTTAAAAGCACTTGTTATTGACACATTTGGTCATCGAAAAGAAAAACTCATTAGGTAATCTTGTGAAAAGCATACACGTATCTCTAGTTATAAAAGGATTATACAAATCATAGTGTTATTCAGGGGTGTGTAGGTGTTATGTGATTCATGAATCAATAAAAAAACATCAAAAAAAAAAAAAAAGAAGACAGGAAGCATCGAACAGTGAAGTCACATGCAATATTTTATAATCTTTTCATATTTAACTCAAGCAAAATGGAAAATGCCCTTCAAATAACTCAAGCAAAATGGGTTCAACATGGTGATTCTATTTGAAGCAATAACTATTGGAAGACAAGTCTAGGCTTCTATAGTAATGGAAGCACGTCTCAACAAGCAAGAAAACTAACTAAGGTTCCAATAATAGTTTCATGCATATTAGATGGAAGAACTGTGAGCAAAAAGATTTTACAGGGATATGGAAGACATACCTGATAAGGGACGACTTGAACAGGGACGCACGAATGAGAATTCTTGTTGGGAGGTATTGATTATGCGGCTACGTCATGTTATAAATAGGGTTGAGGGTATTATCGTCCATAATATACTTTGTGTACGTATCCTTCCAGTTTTCTTCCCAAATCCGCTCAAATTGGGAGGAAAATTTGGAAGGAAAATGGGCCTTCAAAATCCTTCACCTCCCCTCCCTTTCCTTCCCTAATTTAAACTCGGGAACAAGGTTTTCCGTCCATATCCCTCATCTCACCTCCAAATCTGCCCGTTTCCGTCCTTAAATTCAACTGGGGAACAAGCTGTATATGTTTGTATATATTTATATGAGCAATATCATAAAATTCTTAAGTTTTTCAAGAAATTATAGGTTTTACCCTAATGTCTTTTGGGCTCATTAAAACCGGATATTTGATTTAATTGTTGTATTTATGCCTTTTTAAAAGGTTTCCCTGCCGGTCACACACAAGCAATCTACATCATTGATGTTGAAACCATTGAATCAATCACCATGTTTTCTTGTTGATTCAAATCACCACCGATTTCTGCCAACTTCATTCGAGTAGAAACTCATCTTTGTTTTTTTTTTTCCTTTGTAGCTACGACTTGTTGAGGAACAAAACACACATATACACAAATACCAAGTGCATGTTTATGTGTGTTTTGCTAGCAATAAAAAACACTCTCTTTTGATTTTTATGATGTTCTTGGCTCTTTTGTTGTAAAACTCGATAAACACAAAGAAACATGCAAATTACTATGTTTTGGAAACAATTGTGTGTTTATGTGGGTGTTACTGTTCACCATCTTCTCCAATATCTACATAAACAACCCTTACTCACCTCCATTTTCTCCGTCTAACACCCATCAAAATCTTTCTTCCTCCCTTTTCTTCTAATCGCAAGCCATCAAGAATCCCTTTAAATCCTTTCTTTCTGCTCCTTTCTCCGAAGTTTTTGCGAAGTTTTTTCGATGTCTTCAATAATCTGTCCTTTCTTCATATTCCTTTCTCCTTAATTATAAGAGTTAAGAATATTAAATATTAATTCTAATTAAATAACAATATGATAAATTCTGTTTTTTTTAATGGTATTTAAGTATCCAGTAAAAAACTAATTTGGAAGCAGAAGAGTGGGTAATTATGATGGGATTAAAAATGTAATTAGATGTCAATTTTTTATAAATTTTTTTGAGCTAAATCAGTCTATTGCAGATAGTAGAAGTTCCAAAACAAAATATACACTCCACTTTACAAAAGAGAAAGCATTAAAAAAAAAAGGAAAATGACTCTTGAGGGTAATTAACTTTTGCGTTTGTACTCATTTGGTCTCTCTTTTTTTTTTTTTTTTTTTTGTATTCAATATACCATCGAACTTGTTGTTGGTGTTTACCATAGCCCTTTTGACCGACTTTTGACTTGTGATAGCCGGTCAAAGGGTTATGGTGAACACAAACAACAAGTTCGATGGTATATTGAGTACAAAAAAAGGAAAGGGACCAAATGAGAACAAACGTAACAGTTGATTACCCTCCTGATTCATTTTCCCTTTACTCATTTACAACAAATCTCACATCATCTCCTACTGATATTAATGACTTTATGAGATTCATTCTTGCTTATCTTCAAAACATCACCTACGAAAGGACATTATTCATACATGTACAACTTTGTAATGCACTTGAATATTTATTAGGGGAATCTTGACTAAGAAGACGCATTTAATGACTACATTTACATTTCCAATCAAATGATTTATCGTATCATGGATTCTAGACAAGTCTACAAACGAGTGGATTCACAAGTGCTATGATTTTTGAGTTTACTTAGCTTTAAGATCGAACTCATGGGATAAGATACAACATCAATATGTACAATGTTATGGTGATGTGTCTACAAAAGCAGCATGATATTGTACATATTGATGTTGTATCTTATCACATGAGTTCGATTTTAAAGCTAAGTAAACTCAAAAATCACAGCACTTGTGATTCCACTCGTTTGTAGACTTGTCTAGAATCCATGATACGATAAAGCATTTGATTGCAAATGTAAATGTAGTCATGAAATGCGTCTGCTTAGTCAAGATTCCCCTAATAAATATTCAAGTGCATTACAATGTTGTACATGCATGAATAATGTCCTTTCGTGAGTTATGTTTTGAAGAGAAGCAATAATGAAGCTCATAGTCATTAATTTTAGTAGGAGATGACGTGGGATTTGCTGTAAATGAGTAAAAAGAAAATGAATCAGGAGGGTAACCAACTGTTGTGTTTGTTCTCATTTGGTCCCTTTCCTTTTTTTTTTGTACTCAATATACCATCGAACTTGTTGTTTGTGTTCACCATAACCCTTTGACCGACTATCACAGGTCAAAAGCGTTATGGTAAACACCATCAACAAGTTCGATGGTATATTGAATACAAAAAAAAGAAAAAAGACCAAATGAGTACAAACGCAAAAGTTAATTACCTTCAAGAGTCATTTTCCCAAAAAAAAAAAAAAAAAGTTGTATGTTCAAATCGACCAAAATGGGCCTTAAATAGTCTACATACGATTCAACGATTTCAACCTCAAGAGCCCAAATTGAAGAGTAGGGCTTTATTTTTCACGACGATGGCCCTCAAATGCCCAATTTGATTTTTTTCCTTCCTACAAAACCTTCTTCCAACCCTAATCAAGCCGTATCAGTACAATTCGGCAAAAATGCAGATCTTCGTGAAAACCCTAACTGGGAAGACGATTACGTTGGAGGTTGAATCCTCCGACACAATCGACAATGTGAAGGCGAAGATCCAAGACAAGGAAGGCATCCCACCGGACCAGCAGCGTCTTATTTTCGCCGGGAAACAACTTGAGGACGGCAGAACCCTTGCCGACTACAACATCCAGAAGGAGTCAACCCTCCACCTGGTTCTCCGTCTCCGTGGTGGCGCAAAGAAGCGCAAGAAGAAGACCTACACCAAGCCGAAGAAGATCAAGCATAAGCACAAGAAGGTTAAGTTGAGCGTGTTGCAGTTCTACAAGGTTGATGATTCCGGAAAGGTGCAGAGGTTGAGGAAAGAGTGTCCTAATGCTGAGTGTGGTGCTGGGACTTTCATGGCTAACCACTTCGACAGGCACTATTGCGGCAAGTGTGGTCTCACTTATGTCTACCAGAAGGAGAAGGCTTGATTAGATAAGTGTTCATCGTCGTTTTTTGAGTTATGAATTATAATTCTGAGTTTTCTTGTTATATCTTGTGGTAAACCTGGATTTCTAGGGTTGTTTTTGAATTGATGAAACTGAATGCTTTTGTTTATCAACATTTCAAGCTATCTAAACTGATTTACAATGACGTGTTTACTACTTAGCTACTCCTGTAGGTGTCTTGATTATGTTAAAAACTTATTGTTAGTCTGAATTTTTAGGTTTTCTTGTTTGGAGCTAATTGATAAATGCATATGAAACATGTTAGACGATATTCTCGATCAGAATAATCCAGCCTTGCTACCAAAACCGACCTTTCCAAAATTAGTTTTCCAATGAACTTTTCGATGCTCTTTGTTTTTGTTTTTCAGCAATCCCTCTCATTGCTTCTGGCATCATCAGATATTGATATATAGAAATATATTTATGTATAGAATTCCTTGGACCATTGACTTAGGATTATCTTATCAATCAATTAGAATTTTTTTAATAAATAAAGCAAGAGCTCAAATATAACAAAGGATCACAACTAAAATCAATGTCTACCAACCAATGTGTTGTGACCATAAATAAACATGTATGAATCCATCCTATTTGAAAGTTATTAAAAATGTTATCTTTCCATGACACATCTAACACACCACCTCTACTTCTTCCTATGTGATTTACGTAGTACATACAGAAATCAAGTGTCGTGCATGTGCCTATTACATATAAAATAAGTTTTTAAGTATATCCTTGCAACACCCGTAAAACTTTAGAAAAAAAGCATAAGTATCATGCAACGTAAGCAAAAAATATCTTATGCCCAAACCGAAGACAAAAGAGGCTTATCCAAGCATAACAAAAGTTGGTTCATTGCAATTTTTCATTTCATGATTCATAACCTAAGGCTCACTGGGCATAAAACACATAGCATGTATTGTGCTATTATTGTTTCAATGGGAGGCTCAAATGCCACTTTAGGGTTTCGATTTAGTTATAATAGTTATAAACAAAGCAACTGAAACATGACCTACACAAAATAAACATCCAGCTTGATAAACCATGAGATTTAGGTGCATTTTGGTTGATAAGTGTTGAATGTCTATGTATAGCTAGGGATAAGGAGCCAAAACAGCCTCCTTTTGTTGGTATCTCACAAATACAAAACCTGAGTCAATCCACTCCTTCCACCCGATCCATCTATCCGATTTATCCATATGATCCATTTAATTGTTATTTTATCACCAATATGTCCAATTAATCCATTCAATTCTTCAAGTTGATCAATATCTAAGTCAATCCATTCATTTATCTATTATGTTCATCCATTCCATCAAATCCTATCCATTTATTTGATCAATCCAATCGGCAATCATCCGATCCATTTGTCTGTTTGATCCATCCACGATCTATTCAACCGATCCATCCATGTGGTTCAATCATTTCATCCGATTAGTCCTTATTAATCCACCATGCCATATATATGATCTATGTTTTTTTATTTACTCAATCGATCCATCTATCTAATCCATCATTTAGTCCATATGTTTGATCCATCCATTTAATTAATCAATACATCTCATTGATCTATCCATCTTGTCCATCCGATCAATTCATCATTTTATCTACTTATTTGATATATCCATTCGATCCATATATATGCTTTATCCATTCAATCCATCTAATTGATCGGTAAATTCAACGCATCTAATTGATCCGTCATGTTCTAAGTATAATCCATCGATCTAAGATCTTAAATGGTTAAACTCTTTTTATATATATATATATATATATATATATATATATATATATATATATATATATATATATATATATATATATATATATATATATATATATATATATATAGGGGAAGACTCATGCGAAAATGTAAATGATTTGCGAAAACGAAAAGAACCTGTTAGAATGCGCCACCTCAACATTATATTTTGATTAAAATTTGAAATTAAATTTAGGCTTTAAGGACATTTAGGTAATTTACTGAATTAACTGCATTTACAATTGGTTTTCTTCATTAACTGTTTTTTACGATCATGTTCTTCATTAACTGCATTTTACAATGGGGTTTCTTTATTATCGTTGCTTACCTATTTATTTATTTTTTAATTTATTTGTTATTGGTTTATTATTAATCGTTTTTCATTTATTCAAAGGCCTGAGATATCTTGGGCTTTTTTATGGACATCATTATTTACAATCTTTTGCAAAGCGAAAAGGCAATTTCAGGGAGTATTAAATTGAATTAAAAGACCATGATGCTTTAAAAAAATGTTACAACATTTTCATATAAGTGTAAAGAAAATTCAGAAATTTACCAAACAAAAGTATAGCATAGAAAACAAAACAAAGATGAATCGCTAACGTTCAAGTCCTATATCAACTTTCTCTCACGATATCCCATCTCCTTTCAGTTACGGGTCACCAAATATGACTTGCCACCATCGACTTCTCTTCGTTCTCGTTGAAAAGCTGCAACACCAGAAGCAACTGTCGTTGTCCCCTTCATCTTTAATCCTACAAGCCATCCCCCGTGTCTGCAAACCACATGTGTTAGGCTGCAAGTCCAACTCAGCAGGAAATTCAACATGTTTTTTTTATTTTCTCCATAACTGTTATTAATAAAGAAAACATGCATCATGTAAAATTGACCAGCCAGTTTAGACAATAATAATATCCAAATTCAATACATACATTATTTGACTCATTCTCAACCCATTAGTTTTTCTAGATCAATTGATAACCGGATATAAAACAGAATGAGTTGTAATTAATAATAAACATTTGGCATCAATATTGTTGCAAATGGGGATAACTAATGACCTTATGTGTGAGTATGTTTAATGACTTTTGAAGTGTGGATACAAGGTCCAGATCTTGTATATAGCAATCAAAGATGGAAAATATTATGTAACTTGATTGACAATTTTATATGTATGTGTTTTGCAATAAAATCAATGCTTTGAAGAAACTATGTAAAGTAATTTATTCTTTTAGACATAATCATACAAATCATGTGATATTGGACGCATAAAAAACTATTGTAATCTTGTTGTAATGATGAAAAACTTTGTGATTTATTGCCCATTTTATGTATGTATTGCTTATGAAATCCAAAATGAAAATAATTTTAAGTGGGTGGTCAATACTCTCTGCAACAAGTTTTATATACCACTGTCAATTTTCAATGAACATAGAGCTACAAAAATATTAGGATATCGACTAACCAAAAATCAAAAAAATTTAGAAAACTAAATCACCTGAATCACAGAGAGTAGTGACATACGGTAAATAAAAAGATAGAGATTTCTTGAATGAACCAATTTTTGCTTAGGGTTCTTGAGAGGGCACAATCGACGAGTTATTGACAGAAGGAAAGAGAGGTACTTGCGAGTAAAAACGGGCGGCTGTGTAATAGAAGTTTGTGCTATTCTTGCATATCGCGAAAACGCCTGCAGTTTCAGTTAAAATTCATGTCACAAGCATTAGAACTTTACGAGCTTTAGCTTATAACTAACACATATAATCAAAAAAATATGAATCCGTAAGGTTTTATGTTATCTCTGGGAATCTACATTCTAAACTTTTAGCTACAAAACAAATTAGAAAATCACAATCTTCGTAAGCCTAACCAAATTTTATTGCCATAAGCAAATAAAATATGAAATCCATAATTTGAAACTAAAATTATATATTTGTATATCTAAAGTCTAAACCAATCCAAATTAACCATATTAAATTTCATATGATAAAGCTCAAACCATAAACATGGCCGATAAACAATTTCATATGGTTGTAAACAAGACGGATAAACAATCATAAACCATCGCAAACATGTAATCAAACCTTTTTATATCTCCATCGAAATACAATCATTAATAACTTATGAATTAATCAGAATTCTTGTCAAAAACACATGCAAATCTAAAAAAACGACTTATATTAATCATTTGAACTGACAATCAGTAAAACATAGGAGCTTAGGGACGATAAAAATTAGGGAAAATAGAAAAAACCTCATGTAGATGAATATGAATGCAAGTGCGGAGGGCGATAAAAGCGATTATGCAAACGGAAGAGAGCAGTGGCATCCAAACGAAGGCATTTTCTCATATGCATCCGACAAAGCACTAGCAGTGAGACCCTCATCATGGTGCGTTGGTTGATTGAAGGAGACATACAAGCAACGACTGCCCACAATTGACTACTACGGCGGTAGTCACTGGTCTTTTTGGTGGTGTTGGGAGCAGCGGAGGCGGTGATTAAGTTTGGTGGTAATGGGATTATCGGCGACGATGATGATAACCGGAAGTTGGATTAAGGGAAGTTAAAGAGAGAGAATTTAGAGAATATGAAGTGTGGGAATGGAAAAAATGTAAAATTACGGATCAGTACATAATCACGTTTTTAAAGTTAATAATTTATTTATAAATTATTATCAATAAATAATTATAGATGGCTTATTCTGATTGGTTGTTTTCATTTTCACAAGTTATTTGTGTTTTCACGTGAACTTACTTCTATATATATATATATATATATATATATATATATATATATATATATATATTGTTATGAATTATTATTTAGTGAATGACTATTGGATTCTCCATATTCCCCCATTACTATCCATAATTAGTGAACATTATAGCAAACATTATTATGTGTTTTATGAGTGTAGTTATGCACCACTATAATGAGCATTCATATCATACATCACCTTTCATCTTCTTTGTCTAGTATAAATAGTGAATATTATGTATTGTAAAGTTTGATGATTTCATCACAAGTATTGGAATAAAAGTTCTCTCTACTCTCATGTCTTTCTTTATTCTATAATTTATCTTGTTATTTGATCATATTTTATAACACGTTATCAGCACGACTCTACCATAGAGCTCTAACTCTTTATCGCTCTTATTATTTTCAGGTATGTATTTTTATAAGTTTACATGTACAATGCTTACAAATTATTTTATGAAATTTATTAACTAACAATTCTTGAACATACAAGTCTTTATTTTGATTAGTATTTTCACTATGAAAAACTATGTTATGCTAGAGAAAATTTTCTCTACTTTCCATGCCACCAACATGCTCCTGCAGTAGCAATATCGTGAGAAAGATTTAAGAAGAATATATTATGAATTAATCTCATTTCTTCTTGTGGCTGAATAAAACTATGAACTATTGATGAAAAATCATCAATCAATCCCGACCGGTTCTAGTGCATTCCCTGAAGTGAATGCAATATCATATAATCATAATAGTCATGGGTATAATCGAGGTCGTGGAGGTTATTATCATAAAAAATAACAAGATTACAAGCAACCACCAGAAGTTGGAAAATAACAAAAATCCACATCCTAATAATAAAAGTGGTCAAGGCAAAAAAAAGTTGAAAATGTTTGTCACTAATGTGGAATGATCGATCATTGGTCTTGTACATGCCACTTACCAAAGCATTTTGTTGATCTTTATCAAGATTCTCTAAAATATAAATGTTGCCAATTATCTTGTCTATCCAGAAGGGACAAGTGGTGCTATTGATGGTGATGGAAAAATAATATATAATAGTTTTGTTTCATGACATTTATTATGTTTTTATGTCATATTCGTTTCATGAGAAATGATGTCGTCACAATCTTCCCAAATTAATAAAATATGAATTTATTTCTCTAAGTCGAATGTTTCTTATGTTATATTTATTTATTGAAAAGAACCATGGATATTCGCAAAAGAAATAATGAAGATATATTTCTTGCAGACAATGCAATAACACATAGCATTTTTAATAATGAAAAGTATTTTGCTTACTTATCAATTAGAGAAGCAAATGTTAATATAATAACAGGTAATGCAAAAATGATTGAAGGCTCCGGAAGAGCGAATATAATATTACAACAAGGGATACTAATTACAAATTAGTGATGCATTATTTTTGTCTAAATCACCAAGATTGAAGGCTCCGGAAGAGCGAATATAGTATTACCACAAGTGACAATAATTACAACTGGTGATGCATTATTTTTATTAAAATCACCAAGAAATTTATTAAGTTTTAAGGATATTCGGTCTAACGGATATCCTATTGAAACAACTAATGATGGTAATAAAAATTATCTCAACATTACAAAAATGATATCGGATAAGAAAAGTTTTTGGGAAAAATTACATGTATTGTCCTCCGGATTGTACTATACAAATATTACAATGATTCATGCTATTGAAAATATTACAATGATTCATGTTATTGAAAATAAAAAAGGTATGATATTACCTTAATAGTTTGGCATGACTAGTTGGGCCATCTCGGATCAATTATGGTATGTAGAATAAATGAAACTTCAAGTGGTCATTCCTTGAAAAACCAGAAGACTTTTCAAGATAATGAATTGTGTAGCATGCTCTCAAGGAAAATTAATTTCCAGTCCATCATTGAACAAAGTTGGGTATGAAAGTCTTAGTTTCTTACAAAGAATTCAAGAAAATATATATGGACTAATTCATCCAACACCAGTGGACCATTTAGATATTTTATGGTTTTAATTGACGCGTCAACTAGATGGTCACATGTGTGCTTGTTGTCTAGTCATAATTTGGTTTTTGCAAGATTACTTGCATAAATAATTTGCCTAAGGGCACATTTTCCCGATTACCCAATTATGAAAATTTGACTTGACAATGTTGGAGAATTTACATCATAAGCTTTTAATGATTATTCCATGTCGATTAGGACAACTATTGAACATCATGTTGCATATGTTCATACACAAAATGGTTTAATTGAGTCGTAAATCAAACACTTTTAATTAATTGCAAGACCATTACTAATGCATTCTAAACTTCCTATATTGACATGGGGAATGCAATTTTACATGCAACATCACTTATATGCATAATGACAACTAGTTATCATGAGTTCTCCCCTATTTAACTGGTTTGCGGTCAGGAACCAAATATTTACCATCCAAGGATGTTTGAATGTATAATTTATGTACCCATTTCTCCACCTCACTTCACAAAAATGGGTCCTCAAGAAGAATTAGAATTTATGTTGGATATGAATCTCCATCTACAGTAAAATATTTAAAATCATCAATTGGAGATTTATTTACAGCTATATTTGATGATTATTATTTTGATGAATCATATTTTCCAACATTAGGGGGAAAATAAAGAAACTGGAAAATAAAATCTCTTGAAAGGAATAGTCACTTTCAATTTTAGATCCTCGTTCAAGTCAATGTGAACTTGAAATAAAAAAGATAATATCTTTACAAAATGTAGCAAATCAATTGCCAGAAGCATTTACTGACCCTAAGTGAGTAACAAAGTCTCATGTACCAGCTATACTTACTTCAGTTAGAATTGATATCACAGAAGGAAAGAAAAAAAATACAACTGCAAATGAATCTTAGGCACGCCTGAAGCGTGAAAGATTAGCCGGTTCCAAAGATAAAAATCCTCGAAAATGAAATGAAGCAAATACAATTGATGGTCCAAAAGAGAAAACATAATCTCTTGAAAAGATTAATGAAGCTCTAGAAGAGCCCAATGACATAACAAAAGAAAACAAGGTACCCGAAAAAATGAAAATGATGAGATCTCAATAAATTATGTCATGACATGAATAAGATGAAACCGAAATAAGATAGACATCGACGATAATTTTTCATATCATGTTCCGCGCGTGATTATAAAGAAAATGAGGATCTTGAACCTAAATCTATTGAGAAATGTATGAATAGAAAATATTGGCCAAAATGGAAAGATGAAATAAATAAATAGCTTAATTCTATTACTCAACGAAAAGTTTTTGGACCAGTAGTCCGTATACTAATCAGAGTAAGAACAGTGGGACACGAATGGGTATTTATGCGCAAAAGAAACGAGAAAAATGAAGTTGTGAGATATAAAGCAATACTTGTTGCACAAGGTTTTACCCAAAGACCCAAAAATGATTATGAAGAAACGTATTCTCTGGTAGTTGATGCAATTACATTCAGTTATTTTATAAGTTTAACAACATATGCAAAACTGGAGATGTGTCTAATGGATGTATTTACCGCCTGTTTATATGTTTCACTTGAAATGATATTTATATGAAAATCCCAGAAGGGTTTAAGGTGCTAGAAGCACAAACTTCTAATTCTCGTGAAGTATATTTGGTAAAATTAAATAAATCTTTGTATAGATTGAAACAATCTGGTTGTATGTGCTTCAATTGTTTTATTACATTTCGGTTGAAAGAGTGCTATAAAAATGATCCATTAAGCTCATGTGTATTCATAAAAAGATGCAGATAAGAGTTTATCATAATTGATATTATTGTAGATGATTTGAACATAATTGGAACTCCAAGAGAATTGGAAAAGGACGCTTCCTGTTTGAAAGAAAATTTTGAAATGAATGATCTTGGTAAGATGAAATTCTATTTGGGTCTTCAAATTAAGCACACAAAAATGGAGTTTTTGTACATTAATATCTAGAAAAGGTGCTAAAAAGGTTTTATATGAATAACTCACATCCATGAGTAACCCGAAGGTGGTAAGGCACTTAGATGCCAAAAAGGATCAATTTCAGCATCATAAAAAACATGAAAATCTTCTTGTTCCAGAAGAACTATATCTTAGTGCTATTGGTTCACTAACATATCTTACTATTAATACAAGACCTGATAAATCTTTTGTCGTAAACTTATTAGCAAGATATAGTTCTTGTCCAACAAGAAGATACTGTAATAGAGTCAAACACATTCTTTGATATCTTCGAGGTACAATGGATATGAATTTATACTAATAAAATTCTTAAAATGCGAAGTTAATTAGTTATGTAGACGCTAGATATTTATCTGATCCACACAAAGCTCGATCCCAAACAAGTTATTAATTCGCTTGATGAGGTAACGTAATTTCTTGTCATTTTGTTAAACAAACTTTAGTTGCTACTTATCCAAACCATGCAGAGATTATAGCAATTTATAAGGCAAGCCATGAATGTATTTGGTTAAGAAATTTAACTCAATACATTTGCAAGAATTGTCGTCTAACTTCTAACAGAGATGTTCTAACCATACTATGTGAAGATACTACAACTTGTATAGCTCCATTCAAGGAAGGATTTATCAAAGGAGACAGAACCAAGCATATATCACCAACGTTTTTTTCACTCATGATCTTCAAGAAAAAGAGTGTGGCATCAACATCTAGAAAAATCAATCCAGTAACAATTTTCCTGATTGGTTTACTAAAGCACTTCTTACATCGAAATTGAAAAGATGGTACGAAACATTGTTATGCGGTGCTTCAAGAGAATCAAGTGATGTGCTAATCAGGGGGAGTTGGAAACATATTGTACTCTTTTCCTTAGCTATGTTTTTCCCACTGGGTTTTCTTAGCAAGGTTTTTAACGAGGCAATTGTTTCCAATATCTATTATTAATCATGTACTCTTTTTCCTTAATAAAGGGTTTTTCCCATGAGGTTTTACCGATTAAGGTTTTAACGAGGCATGATACAATCGTCATTCAAGGGGGAGTGTTATGAATTATTATTTAGTGAATGACTATTGGATTCTCCATATTCCCCCATTACTCTCCATAATTAGTGAACATTATAGCAAACATTATTATGTGTTTTATGAGTGTAGTTATGCACCACTATAATGAGCATTCATATCATACATCACCTTTCATCTTCTTTGTCTAGTATAAATAGTGAATATTATGTATTGTAAAGTTTGATGATTTCATCACAAGTATTGGAATAAAAGTTCTCTCTACTCTCATGTCTTTCTTTATTCTATAATTTATCTTGTTATTTGATCATATTTTATATAATATATATATATATATATATATATATATATATATATATATATATATATATATATATATAATTTACCTAATTTATCATCTATTTAAAAATGTTCTATACAAACCCATAAATTAATTAGTCATTTTTAAACACAAAATCATATTTTACTGCAAAAGATTAAATACAACTATGATGTGTCTTTATTATATATATATATATATATATATATATATATATATATATATATATATATATATATATATATATAATCATTAAGTTTTACTTATAAAAAGAAAAAGCAAAGGAAATATTATATAATCATTATATTTTATATATGTAATGTCATTAAATATATAATAGAAATAGTTAATTAGTAAAGAATTAAGAATATTTAAAACTTTAATATAATTAACACTTTGTTATTGAGTTTTTTTAAGGACAAAAAAGAAATGATATATATAAAGGAAAATAAATTTTTTTTTGCCTTGAAATATATCCTCCAAAATGTGGGATGATGGGAGGGGAAGGAAGAAAATAGATAGTATAAGAGTGTAAGGGGATGTTTGACTTAGTTTTTTACAGTCCAAAAATCATTTTTAAAAAAGTTACAAAAAGTCAGGATTTCCTGACTTTTCCAAAAAGTTTATTTTCCTTAAATAAAAACTTCAAAATTAGTTTTTAAAACTAGTTTTGCCAAACATTTTTTTTTTTTTTTTTTTTTTTTTTTTTTTTTTTTTTTTTTCCAAAAAGGACTTTTGACTGTGAAAAGCTAAGTCAAACACCCCTAAATTGAAATGTGATTAACCTTCTATTTCTTTTTATTATTATTTTTTTCATTCTCTTCTGTTTTAAACTTGAAAACATGCCGTAAGGGGATAAAATGAAATGCGATTAATGGAAAAATTGTTATATATATATATATATATATATATATATATATATATATATATATATATATATATATATCTTCAGCATTTAATATGCATTAATTACTTTCTTAAAATAACTAAAATGATTGGTCCAGAATCAATTATACGGGCACACAATAGATAGTGAAAACATTTGAACCTAACTATATATATATATATATATATATATATATATATATATATATATATATATATATATATATATATATATATATATATATATATATATATATATATATATATATATATATATATATATATAAAGGAATCCATAAATCCATCCATCAAATCTCTATCGATCTATTCTTCAAATCTATCAAATTAGATACATCTAATTGATCCAAACAATGGATATGTCCATATGATCCTTCTACCTTGTTCATTAATCTATATGATTAATCAAAATATATCCCACCCATATGTGCACCCCTTCTATCCCATTCATAAAATTCTTCCATCCAATCCATTCATAAGATCATTCCATCTAATTCACTTATTAGATCAATCTATTGGACCGGTCCAATCGGTTCATCTAATACACCATCCAATTAGTCTATACAAATAAATACATCATAGGGGTTTATTCATATGATCAATATGGGTCCATCTATACGATCCATCATGGGCGTGTCTATATGATCTATCCATTTGTCATATCTAGCTACACATTTGATCATATGATTCATCTTATGGAAGAGTCTATTTGATCCATTTGTCAATTGATTTCTTTATTTGATCCATTCATCAATCGATTCATCTGTTCCATCCACCACGACCATCCTTTTTTTTTTCACACACTTGATTCGTTTCTTTAATCTATTGTTAGTCCCAATATGTTTGTTGGATTTGATGATGACATAACATCTAATAAACTAACCACTATCAAACTTACATTATTGTGTGGTTAGACATAATAATGAAATAACAAATGAATGGAATAGACGAGATAATAAAACGATATTACTTTTCCATTGTCATGTTTTGTTATTATATTGTAACCGAAACAATCATTAATCCGTGTTATTTGATACGTGAAAAGACCAATTAATGAAATAAAGTTACTCGAAAATGAAAAAAAAACTTAACAAAATGCAGGTATTATTATACGTAGGTCGTATAGACCTATCAAAGTATAATTTTGATTTGTTTCCTTCTTACTGTACATATAAGTCGTATGCCTATTATTAAAAACTTTAGGAGACCAAAGAGAGTACATATTATTTTTTTGCACATGTATCTCTATTTTTTGGTAAATTTGAGAAATATAGTACATATATGTAATACATGCACTTATAGAGAAAACGCGAGCATTATAAATTTGCCTTGCATATTTAAATCATGAAAAAGCATTTAAAGATATCATTTGAGATTTGAGAAGCATTGATGTCCTCGTGTCTTCACCCCTGTTTTTTTAGATGTTTTGAATTCATTTATCGTACTGTACGTTTTAGATAATAAAATATTACATATACATAAAAACTTTTGAGAAACCTATGTATCTTTTAAAAGCAAAGAAAAAGTAGTTTTTGAGTAGCCTATATACATTGTTATTTTATATCTTCACAGTCTAACATAATATTTTGGACATGTAACTCAAGTGGAAGATGCCTATAAGAGTAGTTAGAGAAGGCGAGTTAAGGATATGCAATTTGGAGGAATAAGACTACTCTATAAATGGTTTTTCATATTGATGGTTGTATGTTTCACATTGTATTAAAACATTTGAGAATTTAGGTTTTAAATATATTTGAGAAACTTGGGACTTCCCGTACTTATTTTTGAGAAACATTTTATTCTGGTTAAGTAAACGATATTTTCAGACATGTCATATAACTATATAAGTTTTATATTCTAACTCCTATGTGGCTTATCGACGACATTCGTGGTGTCGGTAGACTAGTTTTGTAATATACTGAAAAGTTAGATTTTGATATGGCCTCTCTTTTTATATGGGAAGTGATTCATACACAACAATTTTTTGCCATACACAACAATTTATGCATTATGAAGTTGTACAGTACAACATTTTAAAGCACTGATTATTGTGTATGGAGAAAAATTATTGTGTATGGAGAAAAATTATTGTATACAAATCATCTCCTTTTTATATAAAAAGCTGATTTGTTAAATACTCCCTCCGTCCCAAAATTATTGTCCACAGACAAAAAAACACACAAATTAAGAAAACATTAATTACCACTAACTTTATATAATAAAATCACAGTTTTGTCCTTATTTTGCATTTAATGTTCCATTAAATGCTTAATTGGTTAAGTAATAATGATAGTTGTATTTTGGTAAAAATGTTATTTATTTTTAGAAGTTGATTATTATTCGGGGACAAACCAAAAAAAAAAGATTGACTATAATTTTGGGACGGGGAAAGTATTTTTTTTTTATAACATTATAACTACTTTAAAGTATAAATTGTTGTATCACATTCCCTTTTATATAGACTCCTTCCCAAAACAAATCGGTCAAAGTCAACATATATACAAGTAAGGATGTGTTAAAACGCACGTGCATGCACATGGGCAAGTGAAGCTGGTTTCACAGTTAAGTAGGTGAGAAAAGCATTAAAATGGAGCTAATTAAGGGGGAAAAAGTGATGGCATTTTGAACACCCACTAAATTACATCACATGAAGAATTTATCCTTACTAAATTTCTTGCATTTATTTCATCCAAATCCATGTTACTTTTCTTTTCAATATTAAATTTTATTTACTATAAGTAAAATAAACAAAAATATGTGTTCGGAAAAAACCTTTTGTTCACATTTTAATTCTAATTTGCACAATCGTATATAGGTGTTATCTGCTTTGTTTAAGGACCTATATATTTTAATTTTTAACTATCAAAGCATTGAAAAGAGAAGATACCATCTGTTTTTTTAGGTAATATAAATTACAGTTAAATATGTTAACACTATCTTCTTTAATCTTTTATTCTTTTGAATTTGATCAAAAGTAAAACAAAAATGATGCCATTCATATGTTTATAAAGAGTACGAGTGTGTCATTGATCGACATAGATTTCTATTAGGTTTTATGACTTGAATAGTAAAAACATAATAACGTTTGTATACAACAACAAGAATATCTGAAATATAACTCTCACATAATCATAAGTTTATCAATTCATAAAACATTCTTCCATATTACTTCAGGAGTTACCTTCTAATTAGTTTCTCTATATCATGTTATGGGGACAAGTTAGAACCTTTAAAAATATGAATGCATTCTCTGACATTCTCATTTTCATGGTCAGAAAAGAGATTTTTATTTTAAAAACATAGTTTATTTATAAATGCGGAATTTGTCCCATAAAAGTAGATCCAAAGGAAGTTTTCATTGACGATTATAATTTTAGGATGTCATAACTGATACAAGAAACATAAACATGAACATAATCATTCCTGACCTTACAATATCCAATAACCTACATTTCCTTTAATCTCTCATCAAATCCAAATATTTGACCTTACAATATCCAATGACCTACATTTCCTTTAATCTCTCATCAAATCCAAACATTAAATACTTTTGTATTGATATCTGTGATACAAAGAAACTGAGTGGGTCAGTTTGGGAAACCTGGTGAGTACATAAAGATTTCAATCCCACAATGTTATATATATATATATATATATATATATATATATATATATATTAAAAATCTGTATGATCAACTATTATCATTAACACATATATATCTCATGTAATCAATCTACCCCATCCCGTCGGTCCTCACATATTGATCATATACGACCTTGCGACGTTTATCTGGAAAGAATAAAGTGAACAGTAATTTGACTATGTTGCTTCGGGGATTTCTTAGCAGTAGTCGAGGATGAATGGAGACAACAGATAAAAAATGGAATACTTGAACTATAGTACCTAATCCATACTCTCGGATTAGTGATAAATGACTGTACATAATCCATGCTCTCGGATAAATAGTAAATAACTATACCTAATCCATATTCCCGGATGTAACATCCGGATTCCCAGGTATTCTATGTTATTCATTTATTTTGAGTTAGAGAGAAGGACTCGACGAGTCGATGCCTAGAATCGTCGAGTAGGATCGCGATTTGCTGACTGGATTAATGAATGGATTCGACGAGTTGCCAGAAGAGTTATGTGGATAGGCGACGATCCGAACTTGAGTTTCAGGTGGGAGACTTCGTACTCCTGAAGGTGTCTCCTTGGAAATGAGTGATCCGATTCAGGAAGAGGGGCAAGCTGGGGCCTCGGTACATTGGTCCGTTCAGGGTGACCGCGAGGGTGGGCAAGGTAGTGTATCGTTTGGAGCTACCTGCGGAGTTGAGCCAGATTCATGATACCTTCCACGTGTCTCAGTTGAGGAAGTGTATAGCCGACGAGTTGGCAGTGGTGCCGCTGGAGGATATTCAGGTGGATGCGAGCCTGAATTATGTTGAGAGAACGATTGCGATCCTGGCTCGGAAGATCAAGGTTCTGAGGAACAAGGAGGTGCCCCTGGTTCAGGTCCAGTGGCAACATCGGAGAGGGTCCGAGCTGACTTGGGAGTCAGAGTTGGAGATGAGCAACATCCAGAGTTGCTTGCCGAGCGAGGCTTTAAGGGCGAAGTCTGATTCTAGTGGGGGAGAATTGTAACATCCGGATTCCTAGGTATTCTATGTTACTCATTTATTTTGAGTTAGAGAGAAGGACTCGACGAGTCGACGCCTAGACTCGTCGAGTAGGATAACGATTTGCTTACTGGATTAATGAATGGACTCGACGAGTCGGCAGGGTGACTCGATGAGTCGGCGCTGAGGTCAGAAACCCTAAATCTGTGGGCCTGAGCCCTATTTAAAGGACCTTATCGCCCTCATTTGCGGCTACCAGTCCAGAGAGAGAAACCCTAGAGAGCTTGGGCGAGTTGTGTGTGAGAGCAAGCCATTTTAATCCTTTTTGGTGTTGTTTTGCAAAGAAGAAGGTGTTTCCAACTAGAGGAGATCAAGAGGGTTGCTAATCCGTGGTTTCCAAGCTTGGATCTGCAGTGTTGAGGTAGCAAATCGAACTCTCCTTCTGTTTTGGTTAAGATCTATGAATCTAGGGTTTTCTATACCCTTTTTATGGCTTGAATTTATGAGGTTATGGTCCCTTTATGTGTTAGACTTCAGATCTTGACCCATAGAGGTCCAGAGAACTTTATCCATCTTGCTTTATGAAGTGTTATGGAAGGAATGAACTTAAGTTGCCATTTTTGAGGCTATTTCTTCAAAAGGAACCATATATGTGTTGCATGAGTGTAAAGGTTTCACCTTTACGTGATTAGTGGGTATGGAAAGGTCAGATCTATAGGTTAGAGAAGCGGATCTGATCTCAGAAGGTCATTTGAGTGTTGCCATGGATGCAACTCGCCGAGTTCATAAGTGGACTCGACGAGTCGAGTCGGGGTTGCCCCGCGATTCGTGACAGGAGTAACCCGTTGAGTGAAGGGATGACTTGACGTGCCAAGTGAGGCTAGAAGGATTTAAAGGACCCGCATGGACTCGCTGAGTCGACCATGTGCACTCGACGAGTCGGGTCAAAGTTTGACCGTTGACTTCAGTTGACCTTAGGGTTTTGGTCAAGCTGATTCAAGAAAGTTCTGGGAGGGGTAGAATGGTCTTCTACCCATCATTAAAGATGAGATTATGAGAGAGTATATATTAGGGATGTTATTCTTATAGGAGGAGGCTAGATCGGGTATCCGGGCACGGGAGATTATCCGATATCGTACGAGGTGAGTCTTCTCACTATACATTACCTAGAGTGGTATCCATGTGTAGACCAGAGGGTCTTGTGTGCTATGTGTATGTATGAGATTATGTGCATTTGTTATATGTATGCTATGTGTTGTATAGACCGGACCAGAGGGTCCAACGATATAGACCGGACCGAAGGGTCCAACGAGCTATGACTGGAGCAGAGGGTCCAACGAGTTACGGGACTGGAGGGTCTCGCTGAGACACATCGAGCGAAGGGTCGTGCTTCATCCTCGAGTGACATATATGTTGTATGTGGTATTTTGGGGAACTCACTAAGCATTTATGCTTACCGTGTTGTGTGTTATATGTTTCAGGTACCCGTGAGGATCGCGGGAAGGCGCCAACATGATCTGTACACACTTGCGGAGTTTTTATGTATTGGGATCTTGGGATTTGTTTTATGGAGTTGTCATGTGATACTTTGAGATTTGATAATATTATAACAGAAATTATGTTTTTAAAGTGAAAAATTGTTTGGCAAATTTACGTTGTTACAAGTTGGTATCAGAGCCTTGGTTTGAGGGATTCAGATGCACCTTCGGGCGTATCTGAACTCAAACTGATGATTTGAGAAATTTTTCACAATAAAAACATTTTTTTCTAAAAAGGGTAAAAGGTTTTGAGACGAGCAGAGTGGAGCAGTGTGTACGATCAGCCAGCGCCCGAACGGTGATTTCCCCAAATACCTTTACATTATGTGTTATGAGATATGATATGATATGTTATGCATGCTAGAGTAGGCTAGGTATTCATATTAGGACTAGAGTGGCCTGATCTATGATGCCTTAGCCTAGGGGATTTCTGCTACTATGAGATGCTTGAGAGTGAGTAGGTAGCAGCGAGGAGCTTATGATAGGTCTGCTGGAGAGTAGCCTATGCGTAGCGAGATTAGAGTACTTGTGATCTGGGATCCTAGGAGGAGGACTTGGGGTGAATATTGATGTGGTGTGGACGGTAGTATAAGGGCCCGCACTACTGAAAGCACCGGATCAGTGCGCAGTCCAAGTAAGAATCCTTAGGGTACTAAGGAGCAAGTAGGGTTGAGTTATCGAGTGCGAGTATGCTCGAGCGAGTCTCTGATATTCCTTATGTTGTATTTCAGAGGCATCATGATTGGGACGCGCCCCAGACCAGGGACCAACGGTGTGAGTAACGAGAAGCTTCGTCAGATGATCCACGATGAGGTGGTTGCGGCTATCCGTGCAGAGATTCCGGAGATGTTTGGGTCTATCAAGATCACTTTGATTGAGACATTTGACGAGAGATACGCAGCGGTTACTGCGGCTGTGGCTGTGGCTGCTGCTAGACCTTAGGGGGTGACTTGTTGCTGTTTCGGGAGTTCAGCAACACGAAGCCACCAGAGTTTGAAGGGACGCATGATCCAATTGCTGCCATGAGATGGATTTCTGATATTGAGGGATGTTTCTATACCTGCTCGTGTCCGGAGCATTTGAGAGTACGGTTCGCGCCGAACCAGCTTCGCTTGGGGGCGAATGACTGGTGGAAGTTTGTGTCGGCGGATTTCACCACTGCTGAGCTTGCTGCGGTGACCTGGGAGAGGTTCACCGTTATGGTTGTTGGATTTCAGAAGTGCTATAATGTCAAAATGGTCTTGCCCTCTGGTATTTCATGTCTGGCCCATGTCTATACATAGTAGTTGAAAAGTATTGTTTAACACTTATAAAACAATAACGCTCGTAAATACTCGCTGTAAATATTAGACTAAATCCTATCGGTAATGATACCAGGTTTCGCCGAAGGAAAATATAATTGTTAGAAGCGAAGCTCTGCACGAGTTTGGAATCATCACTTTAACGAGTGAGTGCATAGTCCCTTTCATGAACATGATTTTAATACAAGTATTAATTAAAGTACTAAATATCTGTTAAAGAGTTAAATATTTTTTAAAGAGTTTATATGTTAGTACATAGTCCCTTTCATGAACATGATTTCAATACAAGTATAAAATATCTGTTAAAGAGTTAAATTGTTACGCATGGTTCTTGGTACGCATTTAAATTATTATTTATTTATTTTTGTAGAGCAACCCGACGGGTTGGGAGCCCCAAACTCATCGAGTAGAAACATAATGGACGCGAGTTTTAAGTAACTTACTCGACGAGTTAAGAGCCCTTAACTCAACGAGTAGGGCTGCCAGAATGAAACCCTAATTTTGGGGTTTTGCACCCTATTTAAGCATCCTAATCCCCACTTGCTGACCTCATTTCCAGCTTCCAAGTCCCAAACCCTAGATTCAGAAACCCTAATGCATTTGTGAGCTTATGAGCCATCTGTGAGTGAAACTTTGTGTGTTTTGAAGCTTGTGAAAGAAAGAGAAGCTTGAGGATTCAAGAAGAATCTAGTAGATCCAGAGACTCCAATTCTTCCTCATCATTTTCTGGTAACCAAGTCTCAAACTTGCTTAGTAGCTTCTTAGAGCTCTTTATCATTATTTTATTGGGTTTTTGGTCCAAGAAGCTTGATCTTTGGGATAAGGACGTCCCAAGTGAGTATACCTTCAGATCTGGAGCTATGGAGGGCTTTCATGGCATAAAGGTGCAAACTTTATGGCCATTGAAGCCCTACGCAAGCCATAGGATGTCATTTTGTCCTTTTAAGCTCCAAAAGGCCATGCATGGAGCGAAAGGTGGAAGCTTTACGTGTTCATGTAATGTTTAGGGTCTAGATCTCTGTTTGTATGCTTTATTTGGAGTATGGATGGCTTGTGGACCAAGATCTAGGTCCTAAAGAGTTAGGGTTTGAGCTAAACCCATTAAGTAAAGGTATTAACGGGTAAAGTTGGAAACTTTACCCTTAGAAGGAGATTTTCAGTGTATGTGAGAAGCATGAAGCTTAGATCTGAAGAGTATGGGCTTAATCCATTAAGATAGCCCAAACAGACTGAGGAACTCGTTGAATCCATAGAGGAACTTGACGAGTTAAGTTGATTTGTCTCGATTCTGAATAGGATAGAACTCAACCTATCTAAGGAAGGACTCGACGAGTTGACTCGTTTATCACGAGTACGAATAGCAAGGGAACTCGGCGAGTTAGGGGAATGACTCAACGAGTTGGATCGCGATGTCAGAGTTTTTAATTTATAGAACTCGACGAGTTGATGGATCAAATCGGCGAGTTGAGTCAATCCAGAACGTTGACTTTGATCAGAATTTTGACTTTAATCAGGGGTAAAATGGTCATTTTACCCTAAGAAGGATTATTGGATTTTAACTAAGTGTTATTGTGATAATGATAGCCGGGGAGTCGTTGGAGCAACAGTTAGAGATTCCTCACCGCGAGATTTCACAGTCAGCTTTGAAAGGTGAGTTTTCCTCTAGTAGGAATGGGTCGAAGGCACCAATGTCGGCCCATTTATGTTTGTTAGCATATGTCGAACTTCGGTCCGATGTCGGGTTGTGCCCGATGTAGGTTTATGTGTTTCCGGACTTCGGTCCGATGTCGGGGCAAGACCGATAAATGTTTGTATGCTTGGTATCTTCGTGATGATTCTTGCATGTGTCTGTTAGAATGTGTCACACCCCCAAACCAGGCGACAGAAACGACCGGGGGTGGATGACTTCATTTGTAGTTTCACAACACATGCATCATAGTAATCAAAGTACAAACAACCATTGTATTTAAAAAGTATAAATCTTTACATGTGTTCAATCACTGTATATTGAAACCAAAATAGTTATACAAAAGAAGAAGACATGACTCAAAATAGCTCCATCTTCTCAAAAGTTTGGGGAGTACTTGTCTACTGATTCCCTGAGAATACAAGTAATTTGAAAAGAGAGTATCAACATAAAGTTGAGTGAGTGCATAAGTATTTATGTTTGAAAGTATGTTTTCTGTTTCTTGAATATGTGAACTGTTCCAGAAAATCCTATATTTTCTGCTGTATATGAAGAGTAGTTTTAATCTCATAAAACCGTTCTGTTTGTAAAATAATGTTCTATATTTATATTCCTTTATGTAAAACTTCTAACTGTGAGTGTGCCTGGTTCCACCAGCTGTTATTGTAAACTGTAATGTAATACTGTAAATTTGTATCTTGTAAACTAGTACTTTGAAAATGTACTTATGTTTAGTTAATTATACACTAACGTATTGTTAATATCTTTTTTAATGAGTTATTATAACCATACTGAGACTAGATAGCAGTCTGAGTGTGGGGTTGTCAACCCCAATATAGATCTATACACGCATTGTTTTGATCCCCGGCTGGAGATTCTGGTTATAATGCTAGGACTTTAACTATGTTGTTTAAATGATTTAAACAACCTGAACCAAATGACTCATAAAAAGCATATAGAAGTTTCATGTATATTAGTTATGAAAACTCAATCATTCTGAAATGAATGATTGATAGTATGCCCTTGAATTAGTATATGAAAAATGTATACTTTTGTTTAGTTTTAAATCAAACATTTGTTCTTGTAAAATAGTGTACTTTAGTATACTTGAATCGTCAATTAATGTTCTGTGAATAATAAATTATACGTATTATAATTTATATGTAATTTCTGAACTGATACCGAGTGTTCATGAATGCAACCCCTTGCTCAACATGTTACAAAGGGTATCTAAACTGAATGAAATAGCTTTTATATTTACATACATATACAATTATATATAAGTAAAATTTAAACGACATTCAGACAAATAACCGATACTATAGGCCCACATCCAAACAAGAAAAAGGAACCAAAGTGAGTTATCAGTCCTAAGACTCTTAAACCTTATATATATATATATATATATATATATATATATATATATATATATATATATATATATATATATATGATTTCTGGTTCGGGTGCAGCCTTCTGATCTCGAGCTAATACTTCATAACACTAATTTCTTAAGTGTACAAGGCTTAAAAGTCTATGTATGACCCTTAACACAGTTAGAATATAACAGAAACAAGTCTAACTTTTGATTGATTTGTTTGACTTACAAGATAGAAAAATAACGGGATGTTACATTATCCCCCCGTTAGAGAGAATTTCATCCCGAAATTTGGATTAAAGAGATATAGAAAGACTAGAGAAAAAGATGTGGATACTTCTATTGCATTTGATCCTCCCGCTCCCAAGTGAATTCCGGTCCCAGTTTTGCATTCCAGCAAACCTTCACTATCGGAATACGACTTTGTTTGGTTCTCTTTACTTCCCTGTCTAAGATCTCTATGGGCTCCTCCACATAATTGAGATTATCGTTAACCTCGATCTCGTTAAGTGGGATCACAAGATTCTCATCGAATAAACACTTTTTCAAGTTAGAGACGTGGAAAGTAGGACGTATGTTACTTAGTTCTTAGGGTAGTCAGAGTTTGTAAGCTGCTGGACAGATTCTAGCAAGAATCTTGATCGACATATGTACCTTGGATTCAGATTGTCATGCTTTCCAAAGCGTATCACGCCTTTTCAGGGTGATACCTTCAACATGACATGGTCACCAACCTAGAATTCCAAAGGTTTTCTTCTTTTGTCAGCGTAGCTTTTCTGTCTATCTCTAGAAGCTTTAAGTCGCTCCTGGATTTGTACGATTTTCTCCATAGTTTCGCGAATGATTTTCGAACCAATAAGAGTACTGCCAGGATCCTTGACTTTTAGCTAGCTGTGTGTCACCCACTTCAGCCCATCACAGAGGTGATCTGCACTTGCAGCCGTAAAGAGCCTCGAAAGGAGCTGCCTTTATGCTACTGTGATAACTGTTATTGTAAGAGAATTCGACAAGGGGTAAGTGAGTATCCCATGCCTTTCCAAAGTCTATCACGCAAGCTCGCAACATGTCTTCTAAAGTTTGAATCGTCCTCTCACTTTGTCCGTCGGTTTGTGGATGGTATGTTGTACTCATGTCCAGCCTAGTTTTTAAGATTTTTGTAAAGATTGCCAGAAACGAGAGGTGAATCTACTATCTCGGTCAGAAACAATAGATATTGGCACACCATGCAGTCTAACGATCTCCTTGAGGTAAGTTCTTGTTAGTTTCTCCATCTTGTCGGTTTCTTTTATTGGTAAGAAGTGTGTGGATTTGGTTAATCTATCGACGATTACCCAAATAGTATCATAACCACCCAATGTCTTGGGTAACTTAGTTATGGAATCCATCATAATCCGCTCCAACTTCCATTCAGGGATTTCAGGTTGTTGCAATAAACCTGAAGGTTTCTGGTACTCTACCTTGACGTTGGCACAAGTAAGGCACTTGCCCACAAAGGTAGCGATTTCGACCTTCATGTTAGGCCGCCAATATAGTTTCTTGAGGTTCAGATACATCTTGTCTGAACCTGGATGAATGGAGTATCGAGTTTTGTGTGCTTCATTCATAACTACGTTTCTGTAACCACCGAACCTTGGTGTCTAGATTCGGTTCATGAAACAATATACTCCATCATCCCTGACTTCTAAGTTCTTATCCATTCCTCTCAGGGTTTCACCTGCCACGTTTTCGGGTTTTAAGGCCTCGAGTTGAGCCTCTTTGATCTGTATGGACAGATGTGAATGGATTGATGGTCAACGACTTTACTCAGCGCACCAAGTATTCTTTTCTGCTAAGGGCGTCAGCTACTACGTTAGCTTTAATAGGGTGATAAAGAATCTCACATTCATAGTCGTTCAGTAGCTCCACCCACTGTTGTTGTCTCATGTTCAACTCTTTCTGATCGAAGATATGCTCGAGACTTTTATGGTCCGTGAATATTGTGCATTTCGTGCCATATAAATAATGTCTCTAGATCTTCAGAGCAAATACCACTGCTCCTAGTTCAAGGTCATGTGTTGTATAGTTGACTTCATGTGTCTTTAGTTGTCTTGAGGCATAGGATATAACCTTTCCTCTTTACATAAGAACACATCCAAGCCCTTGATTAGAAGCATCACAGTACACTACAAAATCCTCTGTCCCTTCAGGAAGAGACATGATCGGTGTACTACACAGAGCTCGCTTCAGCGTTTGGAACGTTGTTTCTTGCTTCTCTCCCCAGCTAAAAGTTACACCCTTTTGTGTCAAGGTGGTAAGAGGTTTAGCGATTCGAGAGAAATTCTGGATGAATCTGCGATAGTAGCCAACAAGACCTAAGAATTGACGGATTTCTATAGGTGTTCTAGGTGCTGACCAGTTCTCAATTGCCTTTATTTTGGAAGGGTCCACGTGTATTCCTTCTGAACTGACCACGTGACCTAGGCAATCAACTTTCCTGATCCAAAACTCGCACTTTGAGAACTTCGCATAGAGTTTCTCTGTTCTAAGAGTTTGCAATATTTGACGAAGATTTTGGCCATGCTCCTCTTCACTTCTTGAATAGATAAGGATGTCATCAATGAAGACTATAATGAATTTGTTCAGGAATGGATGACACACTCTGTTCATTAGGTCCATGAACACTGCGGGTGCATTCGTCAATCCGAATGGCATCACTATAAACATAATGACCATAACGAGTTCTGAACGCGGTTTTGGGAACGTCTTCCTCCAAAATTCGTAAATGGTGATACCCGGATGTTAAGTCTATCTTTGAGAAGTAGTTCTCACCTTGAAGTTGGTCGAACAGATCGTCAATGCGAGGCAGAGAATATTGATTCTTGATGGTAAGTTTATTCAGCTCGTGGTAGTCTATGCACATACGGAATGATCCATCCTTCTTCTTCACGAACAAAACTGGTGCTCCCCAGGGTGAGAAGCTTGGTCTTATGAAACCCTTGGTAAGGAGTTCGTTCAGCTGGCTGGATAATTCCTGCATTTCAGAAGGTGCAAGACGATAGGGGTATTTGACTACAGGGGTAGCCCCAGGGATTAAGTGTAACATCCCAAAAATACGAGCAAAAAATTTCGTTTTTAAAACATGCACTTAGCAAAACATTTAGAAATAAATCATTCAACAACCATTTCATTTCACAAATGATGTTGCATGTCAGAAAACATTGTAATAATCATAAAAATGTCAGAGTACAATCTCCCAGGTAGATGTCATAATGCGGAATACAAACAGGTGTGTGTGTGATGTACCGCTACCGCGCCAGCTCCTTCCCCTTCGACGAAGAGGTACCTGAAACCAAAACTGAAAACCATAAGCACGAAGCTTAGTGAGTTCCCCCATAATACCTCATACCATGCAAGCATACAACATACAGCAAGGAGATACGGGCCTCACCCACACTCAGGGAGATACGGGCCTTGCCCACACTCTGCTAGTCGGGAGGTATGGGCCTCGCCCACACTCCACTATCTGGGAGATACGGGCCTCGCCCACACTCCACTCTCGGAGAGGTACGGGCCTCGCCCACACTCAGCCGCTAACCCATAATATACAAGTATCACACAGACAACGAGTGTAGAGATCTCTATCATACTGGAATATATCATAATCAACTCAACCAAGAGATACGGGCTCGACGCACACTCTAATACTAAAGTCTCGTCTATACGGGCCGGCCTTGGCGCCATAGACCCGTTACTACTAGAAGAAAACTCACCTCAAGGTCCCTGCCGATCTGTGTGGGAACTAACTGTCTGCTGCTACTGCCGCTCCGGAAATCCTCCGGCTATAATTCCCACAAAACCCTTAGTCAAATACTGCTAACCGACTTCAGGGTAAATTGACCATTTACCCTTACAATCAAGAGTCAACTCACAGTCAACTGCCAGTTGACCAGACTCGCCGAGTTGGCTTGCCAACTCGCCGAGTCCCTTTCCCTTAGTTTGACCATAAATCCGTCTCTACTCGTCGAGTTAGACGTAGACTTGACGAGTTTTCCTTCTATACCCAAGGCCCATAGTCCTTCATCCTACTCGCCGAGTTGTATGAACAACTCGCCGAGTTCATCTTCATCCGATGAACACTTTATGCTATGACTCGCCGAGTTGTATGAACAACTCGTCGAGTCTGTTCTTGATCTAAGAAGGTTGCCTTGAACTCGCCGAGTCATGACATTGACTCGCCGAGTGACTTCATGAGTGAGTCTAGCTTCCGACCCAATGAGTCACACCTAATGACTCATTACTCCCAACTCGCAAATGCGAAAAAGGGAAAAACTCGGGGACTCACGACTCGACTCGCCGAGTCATCTGAACGACTCGCCGAGTCGGCCACATGCAAAAACTACACACGCGATTCTGCTTGGATCCAGCTCATGCCATTCATAGATCTGGGTTCTTAGGGCAGGATTTTCACGTAAAGTTTCCAACTTTACATGTAGAAATGCATAGAATGGGGATTATGTAACGCCCGGGTTTCAGGGCTAAGCATTTTTGTCAATGTAATAGTCTAGGTCAACTCTTGTAACTCTTTTTGAAGTAATAAAGATGAAATATTTGAGTATTATGTGAATTATATGTGTTTATTATTTAATTATAAATGTATAATTAATAAAGAATAAAAATGAGCGTCAAAATTAAAGTGTGAGATAATCCCGATATCTCTACATAAAGTTGTAGAATATCTCTCAAGGTTTCCGTGCATATAAGGAACGCCGAAATCCGAGTTATAACGAAGAAGTTATGACCCGTCGAAGTTTCACGACAGAACCGGCACGATACCGGGAAGCGTGAATAGTGAATTTATGATAGAGTGAGATTTAGCCTTAGTGATCTAAACGAAAGTCGTAGAATATGTTAAACTAAGAACATCGATAAAAAGAACGCCCAAATCTGACTTCGTATGAGGAAGTTATGATTTTTCTAAGATTTAGCATAACAGTGCACAACCCGAAATCTGAATTTTAGATCGGTCGATTTTTAGCCGACGGGATCTAAATAAAAGTTGTAGTACTCGTAAATACCAACGCGTGGATATAAAGAACGTTGATAATAGAGCTCGTATGCGAAAGATATGGACGAAGCTTAGTCCCTACTTTTCGAGCGCGACGAATTCGATACAGTTTTGTAAATCCGAGATAGAATGAGAATTAGCCAACGAGGTCTAAATGAGAGTTGAAGATCTCATTAATAGGAACTCAACGGTAAAAAGAAAGACAAAAACGGAACTCGTATGCGAAAGTTATGGACGAAGCTTAGTCTCTACTTTTCGAGCGCGGCGAATTCGATACAGTTTTGTAAATCCGAGATAGAATGAGAATTAGCTAACGAGGTCTAAATGAAAGTTGAAGATCTCATTAATAGGAACTCAACGGTAAAAAGACAGACAAAAACGGAGCTCGTATGCAAAAGTTACGGACGAAGCTTAGAGACTACTTTACTATAAAACTCCTATAAATACAAGGGTGAACTCCTCATATTTTCTTCACACCATAAGCCTTTCTTTCTCTCTCTAACTTCTCTCTAGCCTCCCTAAACCCCTCCCAAGTCTTGGGAACCTCCCTATCACGAGAAGAAAGCCCCGGAGCGCCCGACGGCTCCGAGAAGAAAAGCTTTCGGCTCGGAAACGCTGCTCCAGCGAAGCCCGGTTTTTAATAAAAATTCGCTGTAAGTGTGCTACGCTTACGCAATTTTTAATATAGCTTTCAAATAATTATAGGAATGTTATTAGGTCCTTAAAATAATTATTTGGGCTATTATTATGAGTTATATCGAGTATTATTAACGCTTAATAATACTCGGACTAATTAATTTGTCGCGGTTATCGTTAAACTAAACCCTAGTGGTATCGATACTAGGTTTTATCAAAGGAATATCGTTTTGAGAGTATCGAAGCGCTGTCCGAGTGCTGAGTCACCACCTTACCAGGTGAGTGCATAGTTACTTTCAACTTACACATAGATATGAAGTATTTTATATAAATTACGTGCTATGTGTGCATATTATTTGAATACTTGCTATCTATGCTAGATGAACGTTGTTATACATGTTTTCAATGATTTAAACTGTATATGTATTTTATATCTACGAAAATGTTGGGGTAAAACATGGGTAGATGCAATAGGTGATGTGTGATAAAATGATGAGAGGCCTCGATGTTGATGTTGTTGTTTCTGTCATCTAGCGGAGTATGGATGACGACCACGGACTCTTCTAGACAGTCCAGTGGAACACTAGCAGGCTCGCAACCTGTAGGTGTTTGTGAACGATGTGTTCATCGGTGTACTCCATCCCCCACATGGTTGCCTTTAGGACATTTATTGCCAAGGAATCCCCTTAGCAGTAGTGTCCGTCCCGATGATGATCCTTAGGCTAGGTCCCTTATGATAGGTGTTTAGGGACGTAAAGTGAGGATAACGGGAACGGGTAATCGGGTTATTGTTGATCGATGAAATTAATAAACTTATTTATTGTGGGTTGAAAACCCTATGTGCTCACCAGGCTCCCAAGCCTGACCCACTCAGTTTCTTGTATTACAGGTAGTGGCGCATGAGCATAGGTGTGATGTTTTGGACGAGGGATTACGGATATAGGCCAGTAGATATGAAATAATGTAGTAAGGCTTATATTGTACTGTTTATGCTTTTGATCTGTACGAACATGACATCCCGAGTCTTTTAATGAAATACATTTCTATGGAAATGCTTTTGATAAATCTTTATCATATTTTTGTTTTGGGACAAATTCCGCAACACTTTCATTTAAAAATGTAACTCTGATTTTTAAACAAAGCATAAACAAACCGGTCTTTTCTGGCCGTGATTTTGGGGATGTCACAGTTGGTATCAGAGCATTAGTTTAAGCGAACTAGGAATTTTTAGGATTTCTAGACTTAAACTTAGAATGCTAAGCGATGATTGTGAGGGTGAGCACTAGCTTATTTTAGGATTTCCACCAACATTTCCAGCTTTCAGACAATCTCTTTTGAAATTCCCCACATCACCGCATTGATAGCATGCTTGACCTACTCCAACGGCAGGTACTTGGTTAATCGGTTGAGGTGGCGATCTACAGAATCGGGCAGTATGCCCTTTTCTGTTGCAGTTACGACACTGCATTTCCCAACAATTTTCATTGTGGTGAAAATTGCACTTGTTGCATTTGGGGAGATTACAAGCATAAGGCTTAGATGGTGCAGTATTAGCAGATACAGTAGAAGCATGGACCGCCACTAACTGTTGCTTTTTCGAGGGTTCTTGTGAAGATTTTCCCTTCCTCTTATTCCAACCTTTCTTGTTGTTGTTGTTGTTGTTGTTGTTGTTTCCATTGGGTTGTTCAGGGGTAACAACCATAGAGTTTTGACGAGCTCCATGGTCAATGAGCGACTGTGCCAGTTCCTTGGCACCGTCAAAGGTAACAGGCCTGGAAGCTATGACATTTGGCCACTGTTGTAAAAATCCCGACTAGGACCCGATTAATCCCTAGGCGCTACTCGACTGATTAGAGGGCGCCTAGCGATTAATCATTGCATACATAATGAGTGAAGCATTATAAAAACGATGAATTTTTAACATTTTGAAGAAGTTTTATCTCAATGGAAATTATTTGAGGCATGATTAGGGTTATATTAATCATATTAACCTATTTTGTTATCATATTAGTGATATTTATGAACTTTGATATGATATTAGTCATATTTAATTTCTTAAAATTCAACAAATTAGCAATTAATGGTACCCGATTGATCCTCCGATTAATCTCCGTCTAGCCGATTAATCCCTTGACCCCAATCCACCGACTAGCTAATGTCGAGTGTTTTTTGCAACCTTGCATTTGCCTGAATCTGGGGTGACACCCCCCCAAATATACCTCTCTATCATTTTGCTCTCAAGGGCAACCATTTCTGGACAAAGAATCGCTAAGTTACAGAATCGATTTGTGTAGGTTGTTATGTCCGAACCAACCATAAAAAGACCCAGAGCTCTTGCTCGAGCTTATGAATTTCCCCTCACGGACAGTACTCCCGCATCGGCATGGTCTTTAAGTTCTCCCAACTTATAGAGTTAGCCACTACCAGGGTCAGTGACTTAACATGGCCGTTACACCATGTTAGGGCTCTATCAGCAAAGGTACAAACAACGAATTTGACCTTGCTGCTCTCCGGACAAGAGGAGATTTCGAAAATTGCCTCTGTCTTCTCAATCCATTATCTTAACGCCATCACTCCTCCAGTCCCGTTAAAGGTCCTGGGTTTGGCGTTTGAGAAATCTTTATAGGTACACTCTCGTGAGTGCCCGTGACTCTCGACGTGGTTAGAGGGATACACACCAACTCCTGATCCACTTGCACCAGGGTTGTTTATATGAGACATAGCAGCTGCAATAGCTGTCGTGACCACCGCCTGAAACATGGCAGCGTCGAATTGAGGAGGTGGTGGCAGAGGTGGTGGCGGAGGTGGTGTTGGCGTTTCATTATCGGGGTTATGCCTTGGGTTTCTCCGAGGAGGCATCTTTTACTATAAAAATTAAAAGATGAAACGATGGTAAGATATCAAGAGTGAACATGAATTTGATATCTCTGAACTAAAACATTTAGTTCAATATGAATCTTGTAATGAATTGGAAATAGAAGTCTACTACAAGTACAACTTGCAACAGGATAATATGAAATTGAATGGTTATTTTTCAAATTACTGGCACAATGAATACATAGAGTCTGAAAAATTTGACCCTAAACAGGTCTACAATACACCAAATTACTGGAAAAACATCAACATCAAACCGACCTACCGAAAATGAAATTCTTCCGCGGTCGTACTGAAAAACTTGAAAACAACTCTAGAATATATCCGTAGACTTAACTATAACCAAAAGAGTAAACAGAGGGCGAGTATAGTATACTCTATCTCTTAAACTAAAAGAAAGGATGACTAGAGCATCTCCTACTGGAGACGGGCACCACTTGGATGAACCCTTAATTCGGCCAGCTGACGTTCCACATCAAGCAGGTGTCTTTCATACATTGTCTGGCGAGCTCGGAGCTCTATGACTTCAGCTCGAGTTGCAGCTAGCTTTTGCTGCAGAGCCTCATTGTCTCTCATGGCTCTCCCATGAGCAAGTTCAAGATTGCGAATACGATCTGTATTAGCGTTTTTTTCCGCATCAAGCTCCACGGTTTATTGAATGGCTATCATTCCTAGCTCAACATTTCAAGCCACTCGGCGAACCAAGATGGGAAGAATTTTGTCTGCAGAGCCTCCCTCACTTAGGTTATAGAAGCTTCGGTCTCCGTTGTAGGGTAAGGGTTGACCCTACTCCTGGCTCCACCTACCCAAGTTCTCAGCCCACGAAGGTGTCGGGCCTTGAAAAGCCGGACGAGGGTTAGGATTTGGGATTGGAGCCACTAGGGGTAGATTATTGACTTCTGGCTCAGAGTCAAAATCCTCTGGGAAATTTTCTGCAAAATCGTCATCTAAAGGGATTTGATGATTCTCTTCTTTCTCTGCATCGAGCCATCCACTATTTACTTGGTCGGGAAAGTACGGGTCTCCGGGTAGATGAAATCCAGCCATTGATATCTAAGCGAGGATAGGGATAAGAGATATAGAATATAACTAGTAACGATATATTACAAATCCAAGTTTCTACGAGAGTAACTTACAGTTAACAAGTAATGTATTCTGTATGACTTGTTTTAGGTATTACTATAACTACAAAGTGTATACTAATTATATATAACTTGGGTATAATCGACCTTCGATTAAATGCTCCAACTCTAAATCCACAACCAAACAACGAAAAGGAAATAAAGCTAGATCACATATTCTAAGTCTATATAACTTAAATTATATGTAACTGTAATATACCCTTAATATTTATAGTTCTACCAATAATAGTTCTTTTGTTTTCACATATTTGTTATTAGTATATAGTGCCTAAAATACTCTTATAGTATTTTAAATTTTATGTTCTGTTCCGGAGTTCTTCTATATATGTATAGTTGGTAAGTTTTAGACATGCCACAACACTTCCATCACTCCCAAACACATGTTGGTCATATCTCAAACCAATATAGTTGATCAGTGTGACATCCCCAAAATCACGGCCAGAAAAGACCGATTTCATTTATGTTTTTTAAAATAATTTCAGAGTAAATCCTTTTGATTTAAAAGAGTTGTGGAAATTGTTCCCAAAACAAAATATGATAAAATAATATTTATCAAAACATTTCATCAAGAGATGCATTTTCATTATATAATCAAAACTCGGGATGTCTTGTTCCGATACAGACCATAAAGCATAAACGATAACATTACAAGTCATTCAACAAATATATATATATATATATATATATATATATATATATATATATATATATATATATATATATATACAGACTTGTAAACAAAACAACTTGATGATTCATCCATCTTATGCCCTCGTGCCACTACCTGTAATACGAAATAACTGAGTGGGTCAGACTTGGGAGCCTGGTGAGCATATAGGGTTTTCAACCCACAATAAATAATTATATTTAATTTCACCAACCAACGATAACCCAATTACCCATTCCCGTTATCCTCACTTTATGTCCCTAAAACAACATCTATCTCAAGGGACCTAATCTAGGATTTTCATCGGGACAGACATTACTGCTAAGGGGTTTCCTCAACAATAGATATCCTAAAGGCAACCATGAGGGGGATAGAGTACACCGATGAACACATCGTTCATAACACCTACAGGTTATGAACCTGCTAGCGTTCCACAGGACTGCCTAGAAAGAGTCTGTGGTCATTATCCATACTCCGCTGAATAACTAGATCAACAACAACAACATCGAGGCCTCTCATCTGTTTATCACACACCAACTATCTACCATGTTCTACCCAACATATTAGTAGATAAAAAAAATATATTTATATACATAGTTTAAAACATGTATAGCATTCTCATTCAATACATATTCCACATAACAGATGAGGTACACCCACATAACACGTATTTCATAGAGAATAAATCGGATCTATGAGATAGAAGAAAGTGAATATACATTCACACACATAACAACATAATTATACACATAACACGTATTTCGTATAAAATACTTCATAATTATGCGTTAGAAGAAAGTAACTACACACTCACTTGATCAGAAGATGATCGGACAGCACTACGACTTGCAGAAGTAGTATTCTTCAGTAGATCTGGAAGATCTTTACAAAAATCGGGCTTCTCGCGAGCAGGGCTTCGGCTTGGGAATTGCACTTCTCGGGATCTTCGGGGCTTCGGGACTTACTTCGGGGCTCGAGATTGATACCGGGGCTTCGGGGTATAAATGACACGCAAATCAAGGCAAAAACTAGAGAGAAAGGAAGAAGACAAAATTGCAAAAATGGTCCCTGTGGTATGCATTTTTTGGGGTTTCAGTCCAAACCTTGGTTTTTTTGGATTGATGGTCCTTTTGGCCTAGTTTGTACGTAAAATTGGTCCCCCGACTTAACTTCCGTTAAGTAGTTTTTGTTAACTCCCTCATGTGCCTCTCACATGAGGGTATATTTGTCTTTTCACTTTTAAAGGGTCATTTTTGCAACTAAAAAATATATATCCTCTTTTTTAAAAAAAATAATAATAATTCCTATTTATTTATTCTAATAATTAAAAAAATAAATAGGTCTCTCTCTCTCTCTCTCTCTCTCTCTCTCTCTCGATTTTCTAAAGTCAAAATCAATCTGATACCGAATCTCCATTTAGAACAAATAGGAAAACCCATACAAAGAAAAAACCCATAAGAAACTCTTAGCCCCCACTTCCAACGTGGTCCTCCTGCTCCGCCACCCCTTTTCTTGTTGAAACCACCTCCAACGCCACTATCATTTTAGTAGCGACATCAATCTTCACCGTCATCTCCCTTGTTCTTCAACTTATCTCCTCACTAGTGCTTGTTAGAAAGAAGCGTGCTCCAATCTAATTGTATTGACTGGATTATGTTTGTAATTAACAGGAAAGCGGAGTAAGAAAGGAAATCGATTTCAAGTAGCAAGGGCTCGACAACATCGTGTCAAATTATCTCAAATCTAAGGTTCTACAGCACCCAGCTCTCGACGGAGGCGGAGATGGGTGGTGGTGTTGGTTGGAATATGAAGATTGGAAGAAGATGATGATGTTCGTGAGGAAGAAGACGGGTGCACTCTAGGTGCTCGACGTTATGTCTAGCTTACTCTTCGGTCCAATTCCTCCGTTAATTGGCTCTCTAAATCAACTCAATCTTCTAGGGGTGGCTTACGTCGGTGATGGGTAGCAGCGTGAACGACATCGGAGGTCGCAAGAGAAGAGATATGATCAAAAGATTCATCTTTTGGTTTTGGGTCTCTCTCGTGCTTCTTCTTACCCCATGTTTCTCGCTTAGTAAATCATCAAAAGATTCATCTTTTGGTTTTGGGTTATCGAGAAACATAAGTGCTTTCAAATAGTCATGAGAAGAGATATGAGTTTCAATGTTAACAGAAGGAAATCTAAAGATTCCCTAGAAAAATCTTGGGATTATGTGTTTCATCTCGCTTCTATATGAGGTAACCTAACAAAAGTCATCGGAACTTTTTAGAGTGTCGGCCTCGATGGATCATCAAAAAAAATCAAGAAGGGGAAACTCATCTTTATGTTGCTACAGGAAATGGACACCCATATGTCATAACAAAGTTTTTAAAACACCTTGATTTTCAAACTGCATGGTGTGTATCCATTAAGTACATAAGTCTTAAGTCTCGATAAACCATGATTTTAGATGGCTTACCATGTCTTAAATTCAAATCCCAAACCTATAATCTTTGAGGACCATCGTGCTCTTTTGCACATCTCTATTTGTTTTGTATATAATGGAACTTATTATACCTAGAACAAAAACCCCATTTCAAAATCAAACCAAGAAATGGAATCATGGAAAAATCTAAAAATTACCGATAACAATAGATTTTGAAGGACAAGGATAAAAAGGAATGGTAGAGCAAGACATTGTAAGGAGGAGTGGAGATGCATCCATAGCAAGAGGAAATGATATGGATGGTGGTGATGGAAGGATGACGTCTATGAGAGAGAGAGAGAGAGAGAGAGAGACATATTTATTTTTTTAATTATTAGAATAAATAAATAGGAATTATTTTTTTTTTAAAAAGAGGATATATTTTTTTAGTTGCAAAAATGGCCCCTTAGAAGTGAAAAGACAAATATACCCTCATGTGAGAGGCACATGAGGGAGTTAACAGCAACTACTTAACGAAAGTTAAGTCGGGGGGACCAATTTTACGTACAAACTAGGCCAAAAGGACCATGAATCCAAAAAAGTCAAGGTTTGGACTGAAACCCCCAAAAAATGCATACCACAGGGACCATTTTTGCAATTTTGTCAAGGAAGAATTTGGCAAAAGAATAAGGCTGCCCTCGCATGCCCTTTTATAGGAGGATGAGGCATCGCATTACGCTGGGCGTAATGCTCTACGCGGGGTGTACTCCTCCGAAATCGTCACTGCTTATGTATCCGAAGAACTCGAATGCGAGTCGCGTCATGCTTCGCTGTACGCTGGGTGTACAGCCCTACGCTTGGCGTAACCCGGATAAGTCTGGTGACTCCCCTTCGGATAATATCGGATTAATAATTAAATTTATATATTAATTATTTAATAAACTTCAAAAATTCGTATCTTCTTCATACGAATTCCGTTTTCGACGTTCTTTATATCTACGCGTAGGTGAGACTACGTCTACAACTTTCGTTTAGACTCCGTCGGCTAATTTTGAGTTTATTTTTATTATTTATTTTTAGTAGGCCGGGACATGAAAACTCCGTTATAAATTCATAACTTCTTCATCGGATGTCCGTTTTCGCCTATCTTTTTATCGTTTCACTAAAATTAACGAGATCTTCGATTTTCGTTTAGATTGTTTCGGCTAAAAACCGTTCGGTCTAAAATCGAGTATTCGGGCTGCATACTGCTAAGTCGAAACTTAGAAAAATCATAACTTCCTCATACGAAGTCAGATTTGGACGTTCTCTTTATGCACGCTCTCGGTTTAACAAACTCTACATCATTCGTTTAGATCACTAGGGCTAAATATCGCTCTAACGTAAATTTCACTTTTTACGTCATTTAGCGTTGCCGGTTCTGTCGCGAAACTTCGACAGATCATAACTTCTTCGTTATAACTCGGATTTCGACATTCTTTATATCTCCGGAATCCTTGATTCAACCACTACAACATTATCCATAGATATCGAGCTTATATAACATTTCATTTTGACGCTTATTTTTATTCTTAATTCAATTAAGTCACACAGTTAAACACAAAACACATAATACCCAAATAATATACTTCTATTATTTCAAAACGGGTTACAAAGGTTAACCTAGACTATTATATCAATCATTAATGGCAAGCCCAGAAACACAGACGTTACAATCAGGTTATATTAATCCCAGATATGATTACATAACTGCCCAAGTTTGACTGCAGTGTCCAACATCCAAATACTTTTAAGTTCTTATGATTGTGATACTGTACTTGTAGGTATGAGTGTTAGTATACTTCTTGTAAAATTACTTAAATTTTTAAAAAGTATACTTGTAGTCAGAGCTCTTAGCCCCAATGCATTTATAGTTTGTATATATTTTATGGATTAATATACTGAGTTCACTATAAACAATGCTCTGATACCAATCTGTCACAACCCGAAACCAGACGGCGGAAACATCTGGGGGTGGATGACTTCATTGTAGTATCACAACACATGCATCATAGTAATCAAAGTACAAACAACCATTGTGTTTAAAAAGTATAAATATTTACATGTTTTCAATCATTGTATATTAAAACCAAAATAGTTATACAAAAGAAGAAGACATGACTCAAAATAGCTCCATCTTCTCAAAAGCTTGGAGAGTACCTGTCTATTGATTCCTTGAGAATACAAGTAATTTGAAAAGAGAGTATCAACATAAAGTTGAGTGAGTGCATAAGTATTTATGTTTGAATGTATGTTTTCTGTTTCTTGAATATGTGAACTTTTCCAGAAAATCCTATATTTTCTGCTGTATATGAAGAGTAGTTTTAATCTCATATAACCGTTCTGTTTGTAAACCAATGTTCTGTATTTGTATTCCTTTATGTAAAACTTGTAACTGTGAGTGTGCCTGGATCCACCAGCTATTATTGTAAACTGTAATGTAATATTGTAAATTTGTATCTTGTAAACTAGTACTTTGAAACTGTACTTATATTTAGTTAATTATACACTAACGTATTGTTAATATCTTTTTCATGAGTTATTATAACCATACTGAGACTAGATGTCCTGACCCAACGCTTTGGTGACTTGATGTCATTTTAACACAATCTTTGAAAACATTTGATTTGAGGATATCTGAAATCCATTTTGATAAGATATTTTGAAACTATTTGTTTCTAACACAAAAACTTTGTGTTAGACTTGTATCCCCCCCCTTAAAACAGTAAATACTATGAAAATATGGGGGTATGAACTCACCTGTAGTGATTGATTTAAATGAAAGATCGGTATAGGATGCTAAGAATGCCAAGTGACGTCTTGAACACAAATGAATCCTATTAAGCTTATAATGACACATATATGTGTATAATTAGTGTATAACAACTAATTGTGTAAGGTAAACAACCTTAGGTGTTAGGAAACACTTGAAATGAAGTTGTAACACCCAAAAATTTACGCCAAATTTAAACTTTTAATACTAACAAAAGAGTCAAATAGTAATTGTTTTTACAAAACATTTCTAATCCGTTTATCATCAGAGTGTCCTAAAATAGATCATGAGGATGAGGAGCGGTACGGTCACGCCTTCACCTTCCCTCGCTCTCCTGAAGTACCTGAAACAATAAACGGACAACTGTAAGCCCGAGGGCTTAGTGAGCTACCCCCAAAATACCAATACCATACTGACTAAAACCACAGCCAAAACGATCAATCAAACAACGTACATATTGGGCCATTGGCCGGACTGGTACGCCCTACTGGGCCACAGTCTATCTGAATCTATCCCGAGCCTTCGGCATGACTGGTCCGCCGCGTGGGCCTACAGTCTTCCCGGGCCGCTCAGAGGGTGTGTTAGCCTTCAGCACAAAGCAGGAACGCCTCAACCCAAACAACAAGCAACTAACCATGTACGCATACAATCATATACTGTCATATACACATAGCAACATATCTATCTTATTAACCATCAATCATAGAGTTTCACTCGTAACTTGAGTATCGACCTATCATGTCACTAACATACCGATCCTTACGGATCATAAAGCATACCCTACTATCTATCTATCCTGATTCCGATCTAACATATCCGAATCATATGTAGCGTACCATAATAATCGATCTAACCGATCTCTAGTATAGCAACCATCCTAAACAGGATGAATTCTAACAAAGCAATAACATAACACCCATCCGAAACCAGGATGAAATCTAGCATGGCAATAACAAGCAACCATCCTAAACCAGGATGTAAATCATAAAGGGCCGGCCTTGGTACCGTAGACCCTATCAATATAGTGAGGATAACTCACCTCGCAGATGTCGATTGAAATGCAAACTCCAACTATCAGATCACTTAACACCGGTACCACCACCTATAACCATGGCACAATATACTCATAAGTTCTTATTATTATGAGACACCCCAAAACCTCTTAGTAATTCCTGAACAAGGTCAGAGTCCTCAGTCAAGTTCAACAGTCCATGTTGACCTCAACTCGCCGAGTCCGTGGAGCACATTCCAACTCGCCGAGTCATCGAAGAGACTCGTCAAGTTCCTTCGAATCCTGATAAATCCTTAAGGGCCACCCGTCGAGTTTCCTCCTTGCAACTCGACGGATACACACGCATGCCTATCTAAGGGAAAAGCCATCCGACTCACCGATCCAAATCACAGATCCAAGCTTCTAGAGCATACTTACCACGTAAAGTTGCAAACTTTACGTGCATGCATGGTTATAAAGGCTCCAAATGTCTGTTTTAAGTTCTTAATGGAGCTTCTAGTCCAAGGGGGACTCCAACCACAACCAATACAACAACTTTATGACTCTAGCATCCAATGGGGGTCCAGATCCGAAGTTACAACTTCAGATCTAGCCCATAGCTCAACATCCCAACTTGAAAATCCATAAAAATCCCTAGAATCAACAAAAGGGAAGAAAAGGGAAGTAAGAATGGTACTTTGATACCTTCGAACGTTGCTAGCTGAGGCAAAACTCGCTTCCCACTCCTTTCTTGCTTCAATTTCCTTTGCACTCTTAGCTTCCTTCCTCCAAGATCCTCTTTTCCAAGCTTTAAACCCACACCAAGGCACACACACACGAATTAGGGTTTCAAGGGTTCTCAAAGACTGTAAGGAGTCCCAAAGGAGGCTGAGGCTCCTTTAAATACAGGTGCAAACCCCAGGATTTAGGGTTTCCACTGCCAGCTCCTACTCGCCGAGTCCCAATAGTGGACTCGCCGAGTAGGTCACTAACCACGCGTTCTCACCCCGCTGCTACTCGACGAGTAGGTCGACCAACTCGTCGAGTAGAGCTTTATCCAGAAATTCTTAATTAATTAATACCTGAGGATCGGGGCATTACAATTCTCCCCTACTTGAACTAGACTTCGTCCTCGAAGTCCGCTGAAGGAAACAATGACGGGTAATGCTCGCGCATTTCTGCTTCCAGCTCCCACATCCACTCAGATCCCCTCCGATGTTCCCACTACACCTTTACTAAAGGTATTTCCTTATTCCACAAAATCTTCTTCTTCTTTTCCAAAATAGCTACAGGTCTCTCCACATTGTTCAGGCGCTCATCGACCTGAATGTCATCCAGCGATATCACTGCCTCCTGGTCCATGAAGCACTTTCGCAATTGCGAAACATGAAATGTGCTGTGGATCCGGCTAAGTTCCTCCGGAAGCTCTAGCCTATAAGCCACCTTGCCAACCCTGGCAACAATCCTGAACGATCCAATGAATTGGGGACCCAATTTTCCCCTCTTCATGAGACGGATCACACCCTTCCAGGGTGAGACCTTCAGGAGAACCATGTCACCCACCTGAAATTCCAACTAAGATTGGCGTCGATCGGCATAACTCTTCTGTCGACTCTGAGCGGTCTGCAGCCGCTGTCTAATCTACTATATCATCTCGGTAGTTTGCAGAACTACCTCTGTCCGACCCATCACCCTGTGCCCAACCTCGCCCCAACAGACTGGGGTCCTACACTTCTGCCCATACAACAGCTAGAAAGGTGGGGCGCCAATACTGGAATGATAGTTGTTGTTGTAGGCGAACTCTGCAAGTGGTAGGTGGGAATCCCAACTTCAACTGAAATCAATGACGCATGCCCTCAACATATCTTCGAGGGTCTGAATGGTCCGCTCACTCTGCCCATCCGTCTGCGGATGGAACGTTGTACTGAAATGCAGCCTCGTACCTAGTTCCTCAGGGAACTTCTTCCAAAAACGGGAAGTAAATCGGACATCCCGATCGGAAACTATGGAAACTGGAACCCCATGGCGAGAGACAATCTTGCGGACGTATAGGTCGGCCAACTTCTCCGCCGACGAACTCTCCCGTATAGCTAGGAAATGGGCACTCTTGGTCAATCGATCAACGATGACCCATATAGCGTCGAATCCCCTTTTCGTTCTTAGAAATTTTGTGATGAAATCCATCGCGACCCGTTCCCATTTCCACATGGGAATCTCCAGAGGCTGCAGCTTACCATGCGGCCTCTGGTGCTCGGCCTTGACCATCCTGCATGTCAAGCACCTCTCAATGTACCAAGCGATATCTCGCTTCATACCAGGCCACCAATAACTCAAACTCAAATCTCGGTACATCTTGGTAGCCACCGGGTGAATAGAAAAACGAGACTTATGAGCCTCCTCCATCACTGTCTGCCTAACTCCTCCGGTCATCGGAACCCAAACCCGACCATATCGGGTCAATAGCCCGCAGCTATCCTGAACAAACCGGGCGCTTTCGCCCTTAATCCTTTCCAATTTCCGGTTTTCCGGTTTCATACCCTCGATCTGAGCATCCCTGACCAAACCCAGTAGCGGGGAATCCACCACTATCCTCATACATCTGGCTGGGGTAGAAGATCCAGTTGACTTGCGGCTCAGAGCGTCCGCAACCACATTCGCTTTACCAGGATGGTAAAGGATCTCGCAATCATAGTCCTTGACTACATCCAACCACCTGCGCTGCCTCATATTCAAGTTCGGCTGATCCATAATGAGCCTCAAGCTTTTGTGATCCGTGTATATGGTACAACGGACCCATTACAAATAGTGCCTCCAAACCTTGAGAGTGAAGACCACCGTTCCCAGCTCAAGATCGTGTGTGGGGTATCTCGTCTCATGCAGCTTCAACTACCGCGATGCATAAGCTATCACTCGCCCCCTCTACATGAGGACTTCCCCTAGGCCTGTGATGGACGCATCACAATATACCACAAAATCCTCCACTCCCTCGAGGAGTGTCAACACTGGCGCCTCGCATAAACGCTGCCGGAGGGTCCCAAATGCCTTCTGCTGCTCCGGTCCCCACCGGAAATCCACTCCCTTCCTCGTTAGACGAGTGAGGGTACAGAAACCTTGGAGAAATCACGAATGAATCTCCGATAATACCCTACTAAACCCAGAAAACTCCTGATGTATGAGGGAGATCTCAGAGTCTCCCACTGCATAACCGCCTCCACCTTGGCCGGATCGACCAAAATCCGATCCTGGTTAATGAGATGTCCAAGGAACTGAACCTCTCGCAACCAGAACTCACACTTCGAGAACTTGGCATAAAGTCGTTCTCGTCGCAGCACCTCCAACAGCTCCCTGAGGTGCTCCTCATGCTGCTCTCGGGTCTTGGAATACACTCAAGATGTCATCTATAAACACAATGACAGATCGATCGTGCATCGGTTTGCAGACTCGGTTCATCAGATCCATGAATATTGCTGGCGCGTTGGTGAGTCCAAACGGCATCACCGCGAACTCGTAATGACCATAACGAGTCCAGAACGCAGTCTTCTCTATGTCTTCCTCCCTCACCCTGACCTGGTGGTATCCTGATCTCAAACCGATCTTGGAAAACCAAGATGCACCTTGCAACTGGTCGAAAAGATCATCTATCCTCGGGAGCGGATAAGCGGTTCTTCACCGTTAACTTATTCAGCTCCCTATATTCAATGCACATCCTGTGTGAACCATCCTTCTTCCTGACGAAGAGGATCGGTGCTCCCCAAGGTGAGCTACTCGGTCAAAGGAACTGCTTACCCAACAGTTCCTACAGCTGAGATGATAGCTCCTGCATCTTTGGCGATGCCAGATGGTACGGCGCCTTGGCAATTGGGGCCGCACCTGGCACTAGATCAATCCTAAACTCGACCTGCCTCACCGGAGGCACTCCGGGTAACTCCTCCGGAAACACATCAGCAAACTCTCTAACCACAGGGACCTCTGAAACTGAGAGCTGCTCCCTAACCCGCGTATCTACCACATACGCCAAATAACCGGCACAACCGTGCTGAATATACTTTAAATCCCTGGCCGCCGAACAAAACCCTGATCCCGGCCTGTTGCCTTCACCATATACTACAACTTCTCCCCCACTTGGGGTTCGAACCACTACCCGCTGTCCCTCACAGTCGATCATGGCGCCAAAACGGCTAAGCCAATCCATTCCTACAATCACGCATACATCCCCCATAGGGATAAGAATCAGAACTATCGGGAAAGACACCCCGAAAATCTCCAATTCGCATCCTTGGTAGACCGAAGAAGTAGAAACCCCATGCTCGTTGGCGATCGAAACTCACAACGGACACTCAAGATCATCTATCAGCACACTGAACCCTGTAGAGAAGGTCTGAGATATGAACGACCGACTTGCTCCCGAGTCAAATAAAACCCAAGCAGGCAAAGAATTTACTAAAAACGTACCTAATCATAGGCACAACTAATAAGCATAGTACAAATACAATAACTGAGATAGAGAATAGGAACATACTTTAACCACATCTGGTGCTGCCTTGGCCTCCTCGGTCGTGAGCTGGAAGGCGCGACCCTGAGCCTTCGGAGGCTCCATATTGACTGGCCTTCCATCTCCAATCCTCACAGTAGTTGGCGCGGAACCCTGCGCCGGCTTGGCGGCGAGCTGCGGACAGTTGGTCTTCATATGACCAACCTGATGACAATGGTAACAAATCATCATATCTGCTGGAGGGGCGGACTGACGGCAGTCACTGGCATAGTGCCCCTCCTTGCCACATTTGTGGCACCCCCTCCTGCTCGACAAACCCCTGAATGAGCCTTGCCACACTTTCCACAAGTGCGGATCTGATGACCCCCGGACCGTGTATCAGCTGTTTTAGACCGCTTAGGCGCTGGCTGAGACTGTGCCGGTGCCTGACGCCGCTCCTTCAGCTGCAGCTCTATCTCCGAATCACACCGCCGCACAACTTCCTGTAGGTCCAGGAGGGTATCACATCGCTGAGTAGACACAAACTGTCGAATATCCGTCTTGATCATACTCAGGTAACGGGTCATCTGAGACTGATCTGAAGCAAACTTCGGGCAAAACATAGCCCTCTTCGTGAACATACGGGTAATCTCCATCACAGACTCCCCATCATGTCTCAAGGTCAAAAACTCCTGAGCAAGCTGCTCCCATTCCACGCGCAAAACGTAACGGGTACGAAACGTATCCCGGAACTCCTCCCAGGTAATAGCAGCCCTCTGATCATCAGTATACAAACCCGTCGTCAGTCTCCACCAGTCCTTCGCCCCAAGCCTCAGCAGGTTCAGGGCATACCTGACCTTCTGTTCAGCAGGGCATGAACACGTGAAGAAACATCCCTCCACGTCAGATAGCCACCTCATAGCCCGAATGGCGTCCTGTGTACCATCAAATGTCTGGGGCTTCGTATTGTCGAAGTCCTGGTACTGGAAAGCCCTGCCGGCTCCTCCTCCTCCAACCCCTGCAACAGTTACAGGCGAAGTGGCTGCAGCGGCAGCAGTCTCTGCTAGAGCGACATACCGCTCATCAAAATACTCAACCATCGCGGTCTTAATCGACCCAAACATCTATGGCAGGTGCGCTCGGAATGCAGCAGCAATCTCATCGTGCATGATCTCCGAAATTCGGGCATCCAGCTCCTCAGTCCCTATCTGAACCACAGGCTCAGGTGCTATCGGCACCTCCAATCCTCCGTCTCCTGACCCTGATCTTGATTCTGATCTGGATCCGGACCCCAAAGCAACACGTCTCGTCACCACCATACTGCAAACACACTCAATGTATCAGACAGATCATATAACGACGGAAACCAATTACTCTCAATTCCTAGGGGTTGTGACGTCCTTGATACGCGTATGGGTCCTGTGCTTTTAGTAGTATGGGCCCCTACTACCTTCCACACCTACCCATATTTGTCTCAAGTATCACCACAACGCCCTAAACTGTATTTAACGTAATATGCGCTCAACCCTCACTAACAGAGGACATCGCCTAACTAGTAACTGATCCTGTAGTTCCGCACCACTCACACATCCATGAAACTTCCATCATCCCCTGCAGCGCTAGTGTACACTGGCTGCACATAGCGCTGGACCCGATAGACTTTCGAATATCCAATCCCACACTAAGGTCGAATCGGACATTCTCAGGCTATAAGATCTTGACTATCCACAGCCGTGGTGCATACACTAATCATCTACAGTTATGATGTCAATCCCATTTACAAGAAAACCTAGGCTAATAGGTATCATACAATCAGGCCAATCTATCGTGCGATTCCTGAAAATACCTAGCCTAGCACTAGCATGTTGTTCTAACATATCAGAATATCAAATAACTGTATGGTATTTTGGGGCTTACTTACAGGCTCCGACTGATCGTACCCTCTGCATCCTCCATCCTTTATTTTGAAAACCATTTTAAAAACTTATTTTCCGAAAACCTCCTTAGTTTGAGACTGGTTTCACACAAGTGTTCCTCCAATTCACTCAAACCAAGGCTCTGATACCAAGTTGTAACACCCAAAAATTTACGCCAAATTTAAACTTTTAATACTAAAAAAAGAGTCAACTAGTAATTGTTTTTACAAAACATTTCCAATCCGTTTATCATCAAAGTGTCCCAAAATAGATCATGAGGATGAGGATCGGTACGGTCACGCCTTCGCCTTCCCTCGCTCTCCTGAAGTACCTGAAACAATAAACTGAAAACTGTAAGTCCGAGGGCTTAGTGAGCTACCCCCAAAATACCAATACCATCCTGACTAAAACCACAACCAAAACGATCAATCAAACAACGTACATACTCGGCCATTGGTCGGACTAGTCCGCCCTACTGGGCCTACAGTCTATTTGAATCTATCCCGATCCTTCGGCATGACTGGTCCGCCGTGTGGGCCTACAGTCTCCCCGAGCCGCTCAGAGGGTGTTTTGGCCTTCAACACAAAGCAGGACCGCCTCAACCTAAACAACAAGCAACTAACCATGTACGCATACAATCATATACTGGCATATACACATAGCAACATATCTATCTCATTAACCATCAATCATAGAGTTTCACTCGTAACTTGAGTATCGACCTAACATGTCACTAACATATCGATCCTTACAGATCATAAAGCATACCCTACTATCTATCTATCCTGATTATGATCTAACAGATCTGAATCATATGTAGCATACCATAACAATCAATCTAACCGATCTCTAGTATAGCAACCATCCTAAACAGGATGAATTCTAACAAAGCAATAACATAACACCCATCTGAAACCATGATGAAATCTAGCATGGCAATAACAAGCAACCATCCTAAACCAGGATGTAAATCATAAAGGGCCGGCCTTGGTGCCGTGACCCTATCAATATAGTGAGGATAACTCACCTCGCAGATGTCGATTGAAATGCAAACTCCAACTATCAGATCACTTAACACCGGCACCACAACCTATAACCATGGCATAATATACTCATAAGTTCTTATTCTTATGAGACACCCCAAAACAGTCCATGTTGACCTCAACTCGCCGAGTGCACTTGGCCACTCGCCGAGTCCGTGGAGCACATTCCAACTCGCCGAGTTCCTTCGAATCCCGATAAATCCTTAAGGGCCACCCGTCGAGTTTCCTCCTTGCAACTAGACGGGTACACACGCATGCCTATCCAAAGGAAAAGCCATCTGACTCGCCGAGTTGTTCTTCAACTCGTCGAGTTTTATGGTGATCTTCATTAGACTCGCCGAGTTGTTTATCCAACTCGCCGAGTTCAATGACCATATTCATGTGACTCGCCGAGTCATCCTTGAGACTCGCCGAGTCTATCCAGTCCTTTATCCATACAGACCTATTTTGAGCCATGCAGCGGCTCCAAATCACAGATCCAAGCTTCTAGATCATACTTACCACGTAAAGTTGCAAACTTTACGTGCATGCATGGTTATAAAGGCTCCAAATGTCTGTTTTAAGTTCTTAATGGAGCTTCTAGTCCAAGAGGGACTCCAACCACAACCAATACAACAACTTTATGACTCTAGCATCCAAGGAGGGTCCAGATCTAAAGTTACAACTTCAAATCTAGCCCATAGCTCAACATCCCAACTTGAAAATCCATAAAAAGCCCTAGAATCAACCAAAGGGAAGAAAAGGGAAGTAAGAATGGTACTTTGATACCTTCAAATGTTGCTAGCTGAGGCAAAACCCGCTTCCCACTCCTTTCTTGCTTGAATTTCCTTTGTACTCTTAGCTTCCTTCCTCCAAGATCCTCTTTTCCAAGCTTCAAACCCACACCAAGGCACACACACACGAATTAGGGTTTAAAGGGTTCTCAAAGACTATAAGGAGTCCCAAAGGAGGCTGAGGCTCCTTTAAATAGGGGTGCAAACCCCAGGATTTAGGGTTTCCACTGCTAGCTCCTACTCGCCGAGTCCCAATAATGGACTTGCCGAGTAAGTCACTAACCACGCATTCTCACCCCGCTGCTACTCGACGAGTAGGTCAACCAACTCGCCGAGTAGAGCTTTATCCAGAAATTCTTAATTAATTAATACCTGAGGATCGGGGCATTACAGAAGTGTTACAATCACATGTGATTGAAAGAAAGGAGTTCATAGCCACACGATAAGTGTTTACGGCCACACTCATGAAGTGTTTACGACCAAGACTTGTTCTTATGAAGGGTTTATGGCCACATGATGATCTTATGAAGGGTTTACGACCCTTATGAAGGGTTTACAGCCGTAAACCATTGACGATATTGAAGATGATGATGAAAGGTGCTGAATCAAGGCTAGAACAAAGGGGTTTCTAAGTATGAACAAGAATAGGGATGAGATGCTTACGTTTTGGAGTGAAAAGTGAGCCTTCACTTGATGATACTTGAGAGAGAATGGATAGTTCACGGCTGGAGTTTGGAGAAATGAACAAAAAAATGAAGTAATCTCTTATATATGGAGGGTGGTTTACGGGCTAGAAGAGTGTTCACGGCCGTGAACAGGGTTTGCGGTCGTGAACCTCATATGATGGGTTTTCTGGTTCGGGTGCAGCCTTCTGATCTCGAGCTAAGACTTCATAACACTAATTTCTTAAGTGTACAAGGCTTAAAAGTATATGTATGGCCCTTAACACAATTAGAAGATAATAGAAACAACTCTAACTTTTTATTGATTTGTTTGACTTACAAGATAGAAAAATAACGGGATGTTACAGAATGTTCGCGGACTTCGGTCCGATGTCGGGGAAAGCCCGTGGAATGTTTATATGTATGCTACATGTTCATGTTTATATGTAATTGTTGATATGCTTATGTATACCAAGCTTTGTTTGATGCCGAGCGGGGCCCGGTGCCGGATTTCGGTCCGATGTTGGGCGGGGCCCAATGTCGGACTATGGTTCGATGCCAGACGGGGCCCAATGTAGTGGGATAGGCCTAAGATATTTTGTTATGTGATTATGTGATATGTGCATCGTATGTGGTATTTTGGGGAGACTCACTAAGCTTCGTGCTTATAGTTTTCAGTTTTGGTTTCAGGTACTTCCGCTAGTAAGGGGAAGAGCTCGGGATGACTACATTGCACACACCACAACGTTTAGCCTGAGATGATTTACTCTGATATTTGGACGTGTAAGTTTGATACAGTGCTTTGATATGATGTTTTGACATACTATCACTTATGTTTTTATGAGACGATTTTGGTTACTATGAGATTATTTATAAATAAACAATGAAATTTTGGACTGTATTTTTGGGATGTTTCATTAATATTTGTTAAAGAGTTTATGTGTGAGTGCATAGTCCCTTTCATGAACATGATTTTAATACAAGTATTAATTAAAGTATTAAATAAATGTTAAAGAGTTAAATATATGTTAAAAAGTTTATGTTAGTGCATAGTCCCTTTCATGAACATGATTTTAATACAAGTATTGATTAAAGTATTAAATATATATATATATATATATATATATATATATATATATATATATATTTGTGTGTGAAATATTTGATATTGACTGAAATACATGTTAAGAGCATATCTGATAATATATGATGATTTAGGATACAGATTAAACCTAAATTAATTAAGAAGAATATTGGGTAGTATCTCCTTATGAGTACGAGCGAGATATACATGGAGGGTATAACTTTAAAACTTGTCATTGATCCGAGAGCATGGATTAGACTTAGTCATTTGTCCTTAGCCCGAGAGTATGGAGAGGATAGAGTTATTTTTCATTAATCCGGGAGCATGGATTAGACATAGTCAATTGTCCCTAGTCCGATAGTACGGAATGGGAATAGTGATCTCTCCTGGAGAATGGATTAGACATACCTGATCCGGGAGTATGGATTAGGTAAATAGGTTAATTTTAGATCCGGGAGTATGGATTAGGTAAAGAGGTTAACTTTAGATCCGGGGGTATGGAATAAGTAAAGAGGTTAATTTTAGATTCGAGAGTATAGATCGTGTCGTTGTTTGGATCGACGGGGTGGGGTATAAATTGCTTATATGAGGTGAAATTATATATGTTGTGAGTTTTAAAACACACACACAGACACAGACACAGACACACACACACACACACACACATATATATATATATATATATATATATATATATATATATATATATATATATATACACGATATAACATTGTGGGATTGAAATCCCTATGTACTCACCAAGTTTCTCAACCTAACCCATTCAGTTTATTTGTATCACAAGTGTCAATACGAAGCTACATTACACTGAGAGATTAAAGGAGATGTAGATCACTAGTGTAAATGAATGTAATGTCTGTTTATGCTTATGTTTTTGTATTGATGATGACATCCCAAAGTTTTAATATAAACAAAATACATTTCTTCGGAAATGTGTTGATGATATATTTATCCTAAAAAGGATACTCTGATTTTCTAATAAGCATAAATAAAATTTTTAAAATGACCGTGGATTTGGGGATGTCACAACTTAGACTGCTAAACTTTGTTTAAAATGCATATCTTTTTCATACGACATCTATTCTTGATTGTGTTTATATCGACAGACTCCTATTTATGAGATCTTCAACTCTCATTTAGATTGTTTCGGCTAAAAATCGATCGATTCAAATTTCAATTTCTATGCTAACATAACTGCATTGAAACTTTGAAAAATCATAACTTCCTCATATGAAGTCAGAGTTAGGCATTTTCTATATGCACGCTCTCGGTTTTACGATTACTACGAATTTCATTTGGATTGATTAGGCTAATAAGCAACCTATCTAAAATTCACTTTTTACAATGCATATAGCCGTGTCATTTTAATCACGAGACTTCGAAGAAGCATAACTACTTCATACGAAGTTGCAGGTGGATGCATTGCAATCAGTCCGTACCCTTCCCTTTTGAACTGAAGGTACCTAAAACATGAACTTAAATCGTAATCACAAAGCTTAGTGAGTTCCTCAAAATACCATATACCATACATACACATCAAACATGCAAATCATACATACATACAAGTCTAAAGTTGTAACGGGTCTGTTTCACCTCTAAGTCCCTTCCGACTCGTGACTCCCTTCCAAATTGCGACTCCCTTCCGACTCGTGACTCCCTTCTGAATCGCGACTCCATTCTGACTCTTTGAGTCCCTTCCGACTCCTTTGATATCTTTCAACCGGTACGGGTCTATTCCACCCCTACAACTAAGCATACATTCATACTAGTAAGAGTCACAAAGACATCAAGCACATACATACATATCAAAAAGTGTCACAAGGACCACTACTATCATAAAACATAACCCAGTGGGCCGACATTGGTGCCTTCGACCCACAAGTAAAGTGAGGAGACTCACCTCAATCTGAAGATAACCGATTCACACAAGTGTTGCTGCTATAAGGATCCTCACACTGAACATATCCAAAAATCACCCCTAATCAATAGTTAGGGTAATAACTCATAATCAAAGGTCCATATTCTATCATGTTAAGGGGTAAAAGACTATTTTACCCTTCATGTACTTGACCCATCTAACCATGGCCTAAACCCAACAGGACCCAAGGCCCAAATGGCCCTCAAGTGAGTATGTCATGCGTACCACCCAATAACGCAGCGCATACTCGGTAATCACAGAAAAGGAAAAACGGGACCAGGAAGTTATACGCGTTGCGTACTCCAATTTATGTAGGGGGTAATCACAGGGATCTCAAAACTCATTTTAAGCACTTAATACTTTAAGATACAACATCCAATACTGAGATCTAAGTCTTGGGAAGGTCTTAACTGGTAAAGTCAACAACTTTAAGCTTTTGCATGGCTTAATGAAACCCAAAACCAAACCCTAGCTTCTTATTAACACTTAATGGCCAATAGCTCATGCATTTTTGTACCACAACCATCAAGATTCGATTTTGATGAATTAATGACCTAAAAAATGACTAGAAATGACGCCCAAAGGTTCTGGAGTAACTTCTACTCACAAGATTCAAGCCATGGGACCAAAACATGCTCATAACATATCCTAAAACTAGATCTGTATAAAAGAACCATCAAGATTCAAGCTTCATACCTCCAGAAGAAAGATCAAGGTGAACAAGGTTTGGATCTACAAGCTCCAAGATAACCAAAACTTCTCATGTAAGCTCTTTCTTCTCCAAGATGCACCAAGAACACTCCACATCACTCAAAGGGCTCAAGAATCTCATAAATGTGGATAGGTTTCGAGGGAACTGCTTTAGAGGATGGAGGCTAAAGATAAGAAGGGTTTCCAATAAGTTAAGGTCTTTAAATAGGGTCCAAGACCCAAAAATTTGGGTTTGACGCTGCCTCGCATATGCCCAACGTACTAGGGAGAAACACTGCGATCAATTAAGCCAAGTATGCCCAGTGTACATACCTTCCACGTCCAACGTATATGCCAAACCTTCTTTCCTAATCTAAATTTCGAAGGCCATAACTTCTGCGTCCTAACTCCGATTTCGACGATCTTTATATGCTCAAAAAGTTGGACTATACCATGTGTCTGAGCTCCCATAAGGTCATAGTGAAGACATTGAGTCAAAGTACAAAAATTGAGAAAAAGTTAAGGCCAAGATTTTCAAGGTCAACAAATAAAAACATAAATATTATATTTCAAATGAATTGTCAAATATACCCTTGGCTTGTCAGTTTACATATTTCTGTCTTAAATTCATAATCAGGTTGATGAAGAGAGACAAAGAATCTCTTTAGGAATGAAGGGATCATATTTCGATATTGAAACACAACAAATTCATGATTTTGATGCACCTGAAGATTCTGATTCCGAATCTGATGATCCTATCACATCCGAGACCTCAGAATCACTGATTCCACTCTCTAAACATCCAACTTTAGCTTAAGTGGAATCCAGGGCTTCTTTTCTTCCTCTTGAAGTTACATTATATAAAAAAGCAGATGAGTCACCTATAGAGGAAGAACAAGCTCAAAGTCTAGAGCCTCTTGATAACAAAAAAACTTGAAAAGAATGAGAACAAAAGTAAGCGAACCAAAAAGAAAGAAACAGATGAAAGGTATGTACATAAGTGTGACAACCCAAGTTGTCCCGTTACATTTCCCCGTTACCGTTAACGGAATATTCCACTGTATAAAAGTCCCGTTAGATAGAGGGCATCAATTTAATAAACATTCCATTTGGTTACCTTTAACATGCCGTTAAGTCGTGATAAAAGGGAATAAAAACACAAGACACACATTTTCATTCATTTAGAAAATGTCAAGTTTTATTATTATGACCACTAAATCGGGTGCGACCAAAAGCCCCGTTTAGCGGCAGTATCGGGTAAAATTCCACTGAGCCCCGACTGTGAAACCCATATATGGGTGAGTGGAGTCCATTGGAGACTTTTTACACTCTCTCTCTATACTCTCTCTCTAGACCCGTTTTCGCCCCGAATTCGCAACCAAACGCTTCCAAATTGTAAGTCCGCTTACCCTAACTTATTCTAAGCGTATTGATTTATGTTTATAGCCCAAAAATCATCCAAGAAGGCATAGGATAAGGAGTTTACGGCCCAGGAACATTCTAGGGCCGTAAACCCCTAAAAAGGTACTAAATATGCCTTTAAACTTGACCATAAGCTTAGAAACTAATAGGGGTTACAGCCTAGGGGTGTTTAAACACTAAAATGCATGGATTTAGGACTCAAAGAAGAGTTTACGGCCCAAGCACATGCTTAGGCCGTAAACTCCACAAGTTAGGGTCCCAAATGTGCACCAAACTCATCCTAGGGCTTATTACATATTTTAGGGACTTATTCCTTTGAGTTTAGGACACTAGAACACTCCAAAATGAATTAAAGAAAGGAGTTTACGGCCCATGAATAGTCAAGGCCGTAAACTCCCTAAATCATGCCCAAAAGTGTGATTTTTGCCCCCCTAATGGCCTTAGACATTTACCATAAAATGCTAGAATGGAATTAAAGGCTTAAACACAAGAAAAATGAGACATTTCTTGGAGTTTACGGCCCAAACATTATCTAGGCCGTAAACTCCCCAAAACCCCCTCAAATGTTAGTTTTAATCCTCCAAAATAGCATCACACTTCATTAGAAATCACTAGAAAGGCATTAGAGGCTTGAAACTTCACTAAACTCAAAGATTGAGAGTTTACGGCCGTAAACTCCCTTGGGAGAGTTCTTAGGCCGTAAACTCCTATAAAATACCTTTAGAAGCCTCAAATCCAATCATGCCTTTGATGAAAAGTGCTTAGAATAAATCAAGGATCAAGCTAGAAGCATCAAAACCCCAAGAATAGAACCTTGGGAGTTTACGGCCGTAAACTCCCTTAGGTTGGGCCGAAAACTCCTTTTTTGGTCCATATTGATGCTTTAAACCCCTTTACACCCTTTACACCCTTGATACTTGAGCATAGCAAAGTCCCACAGCTGATAGGAGACCCTTAGCACCCTTAAACGCTACCCGGGACCCCAAACACTCAACCAAAAGTGTTTTCCACTCCTTTGAGTGTGTATAATTGTTTAATTAGTGTATTATATGCTAATTGTATGTGAACATATGTTATCATATGTTAAAATAGGTCCTTGTGTGTGTTCAAGTCCTTGCGTGACCCCGAGCGCCCAAACGACACTTCCGTCGGACCTACTCATACCAGGTGAGTTCATACCCCTGAATGAACCTTTTTAATGCTTTTAAATGTTTTCATAGGGGGGGATTACAATTTAAACATGCCAGTTATCATATCAATCACATGTGATTGATAACCCGCATGCACAAGATTTTACCACTGTACACTGTTTTACCGAGTAGGACACTATAAATGGCTTTCAAAAAGGGTTTTTAAATTGTTCAAGTTCTTACTTTCATAGCTTATCAAAGACTCATTTCAACTGATTTATAAAAGATTCTCAAAGATTTCTAAAGATTTTCACACCTATTTTATCAAAGAATACAAATGCGATTTTCCTGAGTAACAAAATCTTTAAGGGTTTTTCATGAATACTTTTAATTGTTAGATACCACTGCTTCGCTTATACTTATTTTATGCTCCTACTCTGTAATGTTTTGCTTATACCTGAAGTCACTTATACTTGATAACGCTTATACTTATTTACCCTCTTACTTAGTGATACGATTCTACTTCGCTTGTATTTGAGATCGACTTTACTTCACTTATACTTGATACGCTCTTACTTCACTTGTGGTCATATCTACTTCGCGATGCGCCTATACTTATTCGACACTTATACTTCACTTGCGACCACTCTTGCTTCACTTATTAGACACTCCCACTTCACGAGAATCACTTTTACTTGATACCCACTTATTCATAGTTAGATGTATGTCCGTACTTATATAGGTATATATAAGTAATGACTGAAAGACTTAGGAAGGCTCATCGGCCCTATTTCCTTTTCTTCGTTGAGATGTGGTCTGGTGGGATCAGGTAGCCGTCCGAAGGTCGTTTGGTCCATTAGTTAAATACTATGTATATGAGTATGGACATATAGGGAATTCTCTAGTCAAGTCAATTAAGAGTCTCTTCTTCTATTCTACACTCACTTTAGAAACACACTACCCACTGCTTGGAAGTCTCTACCTCTAGAATATCACTTGTGTTAGAAACCCACTCCTCTCAAGAAACACACTATTCTCTATTTGGGATGCATCTTCGGGACGCGGCCTTCTCCGTCGTCTAGTTGGTAACCAGAGTCTCCTGTAGGGAGAGCGGACATTGTGTGTATAGGCCTATACGGGATTGACAACCCCGCACCCTGACTGCTAGCTACAGTCCACGGCCCACCAAGCCAAGGGGTGACAAATGTCATATTATATAGATGCGTGTAGGGCGTCTGGAACTCTAGTCAGTATGGTTACGAGTATCCTGGGTTGCCTTATAATTCATGGCTTTAAGGTAACGGTATTTTTGTCAGCAATTTACACTGTACGCTGATGTCACTTTTCAGAGTCACTCTGTTTCGACCTTGCTAGCTGTATCTTTCATTTGATACTGTCTGGGGTCTATAATCTCTGTATCGACCTTGCTAGCTGTATCTTTCATTTGATACTGTCTGGGGTTTATAGTCTCTGTTTCGACCTTGCTAGCTGTATCTTTCAATTGATACTGTCTGGGGTCCGTAGTCTTTGTTCTGACCTTGTGAGAGATACCTTTCATTTGGTATCGTCTTCGGTTTATATTTACTGTTTTAGACCTTACCAGCTGTACCTTTCGTTTGGTACCTTCTGGGGTCTATGTCTCCCCTTTGTTAGACTGAACCAGGCGTGTCGTCAGTTCGATACCCTCCTGGAGTCTATGATTCTTTGCCTTAGTCAGCAGTCCTCACTACTGAGGCATATGTTATTCCCTGATGTCTCCTGCTTTCTTAAATAATCAAATTCAGTATTTTGATAACAATGTCAATTAAGGGAAAACTACCTCTTACCACAATGCACTGAAACAGTCTTGGTAGAAGGCTGCTTATTTAAAGAAAATATAGGATTTTCTGGAAAGGACACTGAAGCACTGAAAGCACTTAAACTACTACTTATTAAAGTTATTTGACTAAATGACACTAAATGCTTATGAACTCACCAGCATTTGTAAAAATGCTGATACTCGCTTTTCAAATAACTTGTAATCTCAGGTAAGCGATTAGACAGGTACATCCCCGGAGCTGCTGATGAAGATGGCCTAAGTACCTTGCTGCACTTTATATATGTTGCTTGTATTACTTTGACACTATGTAATGTAACCATGTAAAATTATTACTATTAATGCAATGTTTTGTTGTACTTTGATTACTATATGCATGTGTTGTGATACTTGACATGACGTCATCCACCCCAGAACGTTTCCGCCGTTCCGGTTTTGGGGTGTGACAGATTGGTATCAGAGCATTGTTTATAGTGAGCTAAGTATATCAATTCATAAAAGATATACAGCCTATAAATGCAATGGGATAAAACACTCTGACCAAGAATTATACTTTAAAATATAACCATATTTTACCAAAGTATAATAACATCCAGAATCTAAGCGCTCGAACAAAAGTATCACAAGAAGAACAATAATAAAAGTCTTCGGATGTTGAGCACTACAGTCAAACCTGGGCAGTTATGTAATCGTAAGCTGGGATAAATGTAACCTGATCAACTACATTTATCCAAGATGCGATGAACGTGTGCTCGGGAGTGATAGTGGTGTGCAGCAGATCTGAAACTTACCAAATAGGAATTCTAGAGCCCAACATAAAGTTAAAATACTATAGGAGTATTTTAGAACGCTAAAAGATCCACACTAATCCCAGAATCATAATCAGAAGATGAGACTCAATCAAGAATTAAAGTACCATAGGGGTGTTTTAGAATCTATAAACAACCTTGCGTGAATAATTAAAAAGACCCTTATCGATATACCTACAACTACAGAGGGTGTACTTCCAAGATCTTATATAATAAAGATCCCATAGGCTAAGAAGGTGTGGTTTCGCTCTGTTTCCTTTTCCTCGTTGGGATGTGGTCCTAGAGTAGTATCACATATTCGAAGGCCTATCGGATCTAAGCTATATAGGATTTGTATACCCTGTGTAATCATAGCGGGACTCGATATGGATCATACAGTGAACTGTTAATAACCCCTTAGGATTCTTTAGACATTTCCATTCTCGCGCGAACCCTGTAGAAAAACCCTATCCACTTCACTGCTTGACAGAAGAGTTGATTCCGACCCCGAGGAGATTCATTGAGAAGATTTCCTGTTCGGAAATAAATGAACTGGGTCGATACTATTGAATGCACCAAGTGCCCATATTCTCTTAGGGACAGTGGTGAGAGATTCGCCTAAACTTCGGAGATTCCCAGTCATCCATCCTGAAGTGATGACGCCCACAGTTGGAATCAGAAGGAAGGCGGAGTAGAAATTCGATATGTCCATATGAGAAGAGAACCCTAAGAAACTACCCCAAAGGAAGCCAACGCCGATTCCAGCCAAAGATACGAGGCAGACCGAGGGAGCTAGTACATAGAACCCGGGAATTTTCTTTTCCTCGTATTCGCCACGATAATTCACCCTTAAAAATGATGCAGTTTAGTGAGTTAGTGGTTACACTACTCACGCTATGTGTTAGGTAAATCGTCGTTTCCCGTTGCCAGATACGCGATTAGGGCGGATCCCCACATCTCTATTGAGAAAATTTTAGCCATCTGCCCTTGTGAGTTTCCCTTTCCACGATTTCGTTCCGAACCGTTCTCAATTCTTTCCAGGCCGGAGAGTGAAACCTTTCCATGTATAAAAGTAACTTAGTAGGAACGACTCGCATCTTATGGCCTTTTTCCGATACTCATACTCTTACCTTGATTTCCAGGACTACATCATAGGGATGTAGGTCAACGTTCAAACAACTAGTACCCGAGGCACGAGAAAAATTTATGCCTAATGCGTTCAGGACAGAAATGTCCAGGGTTAACCATCATCTCTCATTACCTTGTATTCCTCTCCGTGTAGGAAAAACCATGCCACCGAAGAAGCGTAACCAATCCGCAAGCAAGAAACCTACCTTCTTATTCGATGAAGCTACGTTCCAAGCTGCAGTCTCAGCAGCCGTATCAGCTGTCATGGCTCACCTGAATGCTAACAACGCCAATGTTAGCAAGGCCCCTGTCGGGATTTCTAATTCTGGCAATGGACGGCAGCAACCCACTCTTCCCCACTCAGCCACCCAAGAACCTCCACTTAACCCGCTAAAGAGAAAATTCAAGATAGAGGAGGGAAGTACCTCGGCTCCAGGACCTTCCGAAGGGCAACGAGCTGAGGCAGTCGATACCCCTGTAAATCCTTCCCTCCCGACCTCAAGAAGACCATACCTAGGAGACCTTCCCCACTGCAGCAAGTGCAGCTACCATCATCATGGTACCTGCCGGGAACTTTATTGTGCTAGGTGCCACATGCTGGGGCATACTGCTCGTGTCTGCAGAACCCCGGTTGAGTTCATTACACCAACCACCAATGTGGCGACCCGTATGGTTTGCCACCTATGTGGTAGAATGGGACACTCTAAGAGGGACTGCCCAACTGAAGAGAAAGACAAAGACACAGAAGGAGCCTGACACTACTGCTTAGGAAGAAGCAACAAAGAAACTCGTTGGATTTTTGGTACGTCTCTTGATCCCGGATAACTAAGCTAAGAAAACAATAAAAGACTAATTCAAGTATAAATTCTTTCTAGTAAGGTGAAAGTCGCAGCACTGTTATAAAAAATTTAAAAATTCATTAGGTAAAACTACAATGGCTAAACATATACGTTACGGCCATGTATATTTAGGATGGATAGTCCTAGAGTGAGCGAATGCCGCCTCATTTCCTGTTCCTCGTTTGGTTGTGGATTTAGGGCGGGGTCGCTCAGTCAACAGTCCTCCCCACCTTAAATATACATGACTAGTATATGTGAGGCGATTATAGAAATGCCTCGTGAGAATCCATTCAAGAAAAGATACTCTATTCGGAAACACTTAGAACTCTCTATAGTTCCGCGTCGACTCTATCGGTCCAAGTATCCGCGGTAGCGATATATGGGACGAAACCCGAGACGCCTAGAACTTGCGTGCCTGTTCGGCACATGACTCTATCGATCTTCACTTTATATCATGTCGAAGTGTGTCAACTTCGACGACTCTATTGAGCACGGTTCGACTTCGTGCAACCATGTGTACATTCTTAGTGCTGTGAGCTTTCTCCATGGCCGTATCGGCAAATAAAGGTTCCTCCGAACCCGAACCTAACACAAATAATCACATCTAATGCAATTCGTCAACCGTCCCTCTTATCTCAAACCTTCCGAAGTACTCAAGTGAGGGTACCCCACGTCGTCGATCGACCCCTCGTAGTCAAATGAACACCAAAGTGAAAGGCACTGCAAATACCTCAGAAAACGACAACCATCCGAGGCATACTCCGTTGAGTTCCCTGGGTGACCCTCCTCACCTCACACATAAGGTTCGTGAACCCAGAGAATAGAACTCATGAGGCTGGCCACTATGACCAGGTGTACCGCTGGCATCCATCAAGTATGGGCAGTTAAGCCACGCATGAGTTCTACCATGAACCTCTTCGCAAAACACTTTCACCCCATTCGATGACATAGGAGCAGAAAATCAAGAGAACTACTGCGGATTGAGCTAGTAGAGTTCCGAGTGAAGAGACCCTATGCCCACTAGATTTGCCTTAGACCGAGAAAACTCAGAACCTTTGGGAGAATAGTTACGGTAGGTGCTCGCACTACTCCTACACCTTGCCCACCCAGTTATAGGCAGGTAGTGCTTATCATCCTCCACCCTCTCACAAGGAGGAAAATCGTCGTCGCCTCGTAGATGATGAATCATATTTCCCGAGGTAAACACTAGAATACCGAGAACCACAGGGTAAACTTCGCAGCCAAGAATACTTGGTCAAGTGCGAAAGTAGTTGCGTTAAATCTCATGACACGGATCCCGAAAAGATTATAGACTCGCCACCAGCCTTGGTGTTAGTCGAGGGATTACGTCGGAGCACGCACTTTCCACGCTAGAATAAACCACAGTCTTAGAGATTCCTTGGACTAATAGGTGTTCTCCGAATACTATCTCAAGCAGAGATAGTAGAACTACCTCGCGAGATAGTCCAACACTCGTCTGGTGAAACCCTATCTCCCCGATTCTCAGGGTTTCCGTATCTCAAGCGTCGTTAGTGCAGGTCCATTTTGCACAAGCTGGAGATAGACACTCTATAGCAAACCGATGACCATAGTCGCGCAACCCACTTGACGATCTAGGAAGCCTCTATCATCCAGTGGAAAGAAAGCATGAAACTGAAGACCACTTGAGATTCCTAAGAACCAACCCGAAGGACTACACTACCAGTACGAGAGAGAACGTTAGGAACTTCGGAATGGCGATCACGCTAATGATGATCTTGCCATAGAAGTACACTATGTTCTAAGTACTGAAAGGCTCTACCCTTCCGAGAGCGTAGGACCATCCGGGAATACTCATGGAGATTTGGTCCAATCCTTTTCAGACCACTACTACTTTCGGATATACCACAAGATTCACATTCGACCGATCCACTTCTTAGACTTGATATGCGATTATCCGACAACACTCTTCGTGCCTCACGCATCTTGATAGAATCCATCGAGAACCCTGACTTCATAGGTACACCAGTCGGAACCCGCTAGCTACACTAGACGGAATGCGCATCCCGTATGTGAAGATCTGTGGGAAGGACAAACACAGACTAGAGATCACTTGGGAATGCAAGGGCAACCGTATAGGAAGTACTCCCTCATCTCTACTTGACAATTCATGCCTACTTCCTTGCCTAGACTTGAATTTCGGGACGAAATTCCCTCTAACGGGGGGATGATGTGACAACCCAAGTTGTCCCGTTACATTTCCCCGTTACCGTTAACGGAATATTCCACTGTATAAAAGTCCCGTTAAATAGAGGGCATCAATTTAATAAACATTCCATTTGGTTACCTTTAACATGCCGTTAAGTCGTGATAAAAGGGAATAAAAACACAAGACACACATTTTCATTCATTTAGAAAATGTCAAGTTTTATTATTACAACCACTAAATCGGGTGCGACCAAAAGCCCCGTTTAGCGGCAGTATCGGGTAAAATTCCACTGAGCCCCGACTGTGAAACCCATATATGGGTGAGTGGAGTCCATTGGAGACTTTTTACACTCTCTCTCTATACTCTCTCTCTAGACCCGTTTTCGCCCCGAATTCGCAACCAAACGCTTCCAAATTGTAAGTCCGCTTACCCTAACTTATTCTAAGCGTATTGATTTATGTTTATAGCCCAAAAATCATCCAAGAAGGCATAGGATAAGGAGTTTACGGCCCAAGAACATTCTAGGGCCGTAAACCCCTAAAAAGGTACTAAATATGCCTTTAAACTTGACCATAAGCTTAGAAACTAATAGGGGTTATAGCCTAAGGGTGTTTAAACACTAAAATGCATGGATTTAGGACTCAAAGAAGAGTTTACGGCCCAAGCACATGCTTAGGCCGTAAACTCCACAAGTTAGGGTCCCAAATGTGCACCAAACTCATCCTAGGGCTTATTACATATTTTAGGGACTTATTCCTTTGAGTTTAGGACACTAGAACACTCCAAAATGAATTAAAGAAAGGAGTTTACGGCCCATGAATAGTCAAGGCCGTAAACTCCCTAAATCATGCCCAAAAGTGTGATTTTTGCCCCCCTAATGGCCTTAGACATTTACCATAAAATGCTAGAATGGAATTAAAGGCTTAAACACAAGAAAAATGAGACATTTCTTGGAGTTTACGGCCCAAACATTATCTAGGCCGTAAACTCCCCAAAACCCCCTCAAATGTTAGTTTTAATCCTCCAAAATAGCATCACACTTCATTAGAAATCACTAGAAAGGCATTAGAGGCTTGAAACTTCACTAAACTCAAAGATTGAGAGTTTACGGCCGTAAACTCCCTTGGGAGAGTTCTTAGGCCGTAAAATCCTATAAAATACCTTTAGAAGCCTCAAATCCAATCATGCCTTTGATGAAAAGTGCTTAGAATAAATCAAGGATCAAGCTAGAAGCATCAAAACCCCAAGAATAGAACCTTGGGAGTTTACGGCCGTAAACTCCCTTAGGTTGGGCCGTAAACTCCTTGTTTGGTCCATATTGATGCTTTAAACCCCTTTACACCCTTGATACTTGAGCATAGCAAAGTCCCACAGCTGATAGGAGACCCTTAGCACCCTTAAACGCTACCCGGGACCCCAAACACTCAACCAAAAGTGTTTTCCACTCCTTTGAGTGTGTATAATTGTTTAATTAGTGTATTATATGCTAATTGTATGTGAACATATGTTATCATATGTTAAAATAGGTCCTTGTGTGTGTTCAAGTCCTTGCGTGACCCCGAGCGCCCAAACGACACTTCCGTCGGACCTACTCATACCAGGTGAGTTCATACCCCTGAATGAACCTTTTTAATGCTTTTAAATGTTTTCATAGGGGGGGATTACAATTTAAACATGCCAGTTATCATATCAATCACATGTGATTGATAACCCGCATGCACAAGATTTTACCACTGTACACTGTTTTACCGAGTAGGACACTATAAATGGCTTTCAAAAAGGGTTTTTAAATTGTTCAAGTTCTTACTTTCATAGCTTATCAAAGACTCATTTCAACTGATTTATAAAAGATTCTCAAAGATTTCTAAAGATTTTCACACCTATTTTATCAAAGAATACAAATGCGATTTTCCTGAGTAACAAAATCTTTAAGGGTTTTTCATGAATACTTTTAATTGTTAGATACCACTGCTTCGCTTATACTTATTTTATGCTCCTACTCTGTAATGTTTTGCTTATACCTGAAGTCACTTATACTTGATAACGCTTATACTTATTTACCCTCTTACTTAGTGATACGATTCTACTTCGCTTGTATTTGAGATCGACTTTACTTCACTTATACTTGATACGCTCTTACTTCACTTGTGGTCATATCTACTTCGCGATGCGCCTATACTTATTCGACACTTATACTTCACTTGCGACCACTCTTGCTTCACTTATTAGACACTCCCACTTCACGAGAATCACTTTTACTTGATACCCACTTATTCATAGTTAGATGTATGTCCGTACTTATATAGGTATATATAAGTAATGACTGAAAGACTTAGGAAGGCTCATCGGCCCTATTTCCTTTTCTTCGTTGAGATGTGGTCTGGTGGGATCAGGTAGCCGTCCGAAGGTCGTTTGGTCCATTAGTTAAATACTATGTATATGAGTATGGACATATAGGGAATTCTCTAGTCAAGTCAATTAAGAGTCTCTTCTTCTATTCTACACTCACTTTAGAAACACACTACCCACTGCTTGGAAGTCTCTACCTCTAGAATATCACTTGTGTTAGAAACCCACTCCTCTCAAGAAACACACTATTCTCTATTTGGGATGCATCTTCGGGACGCGGCCTTCTCCGTCGTCTAGTTGGTAACCAGAGTCTCCTGTAGGGAGAGCGGACATTGTGTGTATAGGCCTATACGGGATTGACAACCCCGCACCCTGACTGCTAGCTACAGTCCACGGCCCACCAAGCCAAGGGGTGACAAATGTCATATTATATAGATGCGTGTAGGGCGTCTGGAACTCTAGTCAGTATGGTTACGAGTATCCTGGGTTGCCTTATAATTCATGGCTTTAAGGTAACGGTATTTTTGTCAGCAATTTACACTGTACGCTGATGTCACTTTTCAGAGTCACTCTGTTTCGACCTTGCTAGCTGTATCTTTCATTTGATACTGTCTGGGGTCTATAATCTCTGTATCGACCTTGCTAGCTGTATCTTTCATTTGATACTGTCTGAGGTCTATAGTCTCTGTTTCGACCTTGCTAGCTGTATCTTTCAATTGATACTGTCTGGGGTCCGTAGTCTTTGTTCTGACCTTGTGAGAGATACCTTTCATTTGGTATCGTCTTCGGTTTATATTTACTGTTTTAGACCTTACCGGCTGTACCTTTCGTCTGGTACCTTCTGGGGTCTATGTCTCCCCTTTGTTAGACTGAACCAGGCGTGTCGTCAGTTCGATACCCTCCTGGAGTCTATGATTCTTTACCTTAGTCAGCAGTCCTCACTGCTGAGGCATATGTTATTCCCTGATGTCTCCTGCTTTCTTAAATAATCAAATTCAGTATTTTGATAACAATGTCAATTAAGGGAAAACTACCTCTTACCACAATGCACTGAAACAGTCTTGGTAGAAGGCTGCTTATTTAAAGAAAATATAGGATTTTCTGGAAAGGACACTGAAGCACTGAAAGCACTTAAACTACTACTTATTAAAGTTATTTGACTAAATGACACTAAATGCTTATGAACTCACCAGCATTTGTAAAAATGCTGATACTCGCTTTTCAAATAACTTGTAATCTCAGGTAAGCAATTAGACAGGTACATCCCCGTAGCTGCTGATGAAGATGGCCTAAGTACCTTGCTGCACTTTATATATGTTGCTTGTATTACTTTGACACTATGTAATGTAACCATGTAAAATTATTACTATTAATGCAATGTTTTGTTGTACTTTGATTACTATATGCATGTGTTGTGATACTTGACATGACGTCATCCACCCCAGAACGTTTCCGCCGTTCCGGTTTTGGGGTGTGACAATAAGCTAATAATCTCTCCATTCTCTTTCTGAAGGGCAATATCGTAATTTTTAATTTTTTGTAAACAAGGAACTAGAAATTAGGGTTGTAGGGGAGAGACTATTGCAGAAAAATGTTCCAAGAACGGTTGATGATTATGAGAAGATGATAAGAAGCTCTCCAAATAGCAGCTTTATCTGGATAAAATACATGACATTTTTCTCTCGTTGAATGAAGTTGAAAAGGGTCGATTAATGGCTGAAAGGTATAAATGTTCTTCATAGTTCATATCAAATATTATTTAAATTATGTAAATTTACATTGTTGCTACTTGATTGTGTTGTTTAGGGCTTTGAGGACAATTAAAATAAGAGAAGAGCCAGAGAAGCTAAATGTTTGGGTTGCTTACTTTAATTTAGAAAATGAATATGTATATGTATATTAATAAGTATATGTATATATACATATGCATATGCATATACTTATTTTTATTCATACGCAAATACTTATTTATATGCATATCTATATATTTATTCATATTTGTATGCATATACTTATTCTTATGCATATGCATATCCATATGCATCTACTTATTTATATGCATATACTTGTTCTTATGCATATATTTATTCTTATGCATATACTTATGTATATGTATATGTATATGTATATGTATATGTATATGTATACGCAGAAACATAATCATATGTATTTAATTATCATATGCGTATATATTTATTCTTACGCATATCCATATGTATATGTATATGCATATGCATATTCATATGCATATATTTATTCATATGTATATGTATATGCTTACTCTTATGTATACATATAGAAGTAATAAATATGTTTTTTTTAAATAAGCATATACACAAAAAAAATTATGAATATGCTTTAAAATGCATTTTTTTTTGAATTTTTTTAGTTACTAATTTCGAAATGTAAGGAACATCTTTACTGATTTAAAATTTAAAAAAAAAATAAAAAAAGTAAAAATAAATAAATAAAATATTTTTTTTTCCAAATAAGTAAAAATATACCTTATCTTTCAAAATTAAGATTTAAAAAAAGATTTTTTTCAAAAAAATGCATTTTAATGCATATTCATATTTTTTGTGCAAATATACATTTTCAAAAAAAAATGTCCATAAATACATGCATGTAATTTTTTTTTTGCAATTATCTTAAGATATATGTATCTACATACGTATGAAATTTGATACCTAAATTTAATATAGATAAAAAGTTTGTTGGTCTCATATATATATATATATATATATATATATATATATATATATATATATATATATATATATTAAAAGTGCCAATATATTAAAAGTCCTGATTAATATTATATGTCTCATATAATGTCATTTGTCAACATATTAATTATTAATTTTAAATTTTAAATTTTCCATCCTAATTACATTAAATTTTAATTTTAATTTTTTTTTTACTTTAATTGTATTAAATTAATAACATTAGATTAACAAATAAAATAAAATTAAAACAAATTATACGGTAGTATAACTTCATGTATTTATTTAAATCAATTATTATAATTATATATAACTATAAAAATATCTCTTAAATAATAATTTATTTAAAGTAATTGATTAATAGTTTTGATTTTTTAATATGAAAGTTTAAATAATTTTATAATTGTGGTTCTTACGGGTTATTCATTAAAAACCCAATAAACTTTTTTTCATAGCACATCCAAAAAAACCATGCAAATGTACATATGATGTATATATGGTAGGTGCCAAAGAAAATTATAAAACCTACTAGAAGTCTAATATAAACAAAACATTTGAAATACATAAATGTTGAGGATAAATTATTAAATCGGACATAATATGAACTCAAAAGCAATAGGAAGAAGCTAACAATAAAAAAATTTATGTATTTAATCAAAAAGAAGTCATTTTTGATAGTTCTATATCTAATATTATATACGTGACAACCACATATTCACTTTTCTCATATATATATATATATATATATATATATATATATATATATATATATATATATATATATATATATATATATATATATATATATATATATATATATATATATATATATATATATATATATATATATATATATATATATATATATATATATATATATATGTTCGTGTTTATTCAAGTACACCATCCATCCTTCACGTTCACATCTCTATCTCTCTATCTTCTCTATCTAGGAAATGTCAACATTAAGCCATCTCTTTGACCTTCAGCAAGAACAAATTTGCTATGTTCAATGTGGGTTCTGCACCACTGTTTTGCTGGTAAACCCCTATGCATGTTAACTAAACCAAATTAGTGTTTACTAGCTGTGGCATTTCTATTCCGTTTGAGTTTTTATTTATTCTCATTCCCCACATGACAATTTATATTGTATCTATATGTCTACAGGTTAGTGTACCATGTAGCTGCTTATCCATGGTGGTTACAGTCAAGTGTGGCCATTGCGCAGGTCTCCTTTCAGTGAACATGATGAGATCCTCTTTTCTTCCTCTTCATCTGCTTCCTTCTATTAATAACCAAGAAGAGGTGTGTGTTTTTTTTTTCATTTTCTTTCAGTATATTATACTATCTTTATCATATGTATGCTGCATAGTATCGGTTTTATGAAATCTGCTTCTCTCAAATGAAGCCAACGGTGGAAGTTTGTAAAGAAGACGAAGAAGTAGCTAAACCACCAGTGAGCAAGCGTAGCTCTTCCCCTCTCATCTCAACATCCTCATCAGATGAAGACAACGAAGATGATCTTGTTTTAGTTAACCATGTTGTCAACAAGCGTAAAATTTACTTAAATCTTATTTATATACATTAAGAACTAGTCTTTAATTACCTTTCCGACATGATAAAACAATGTGTCTTTCCACACACAAGCCCCATATACCCATATCCTGATAAAGGAAAACACTGTCATCATTTAAATTACTTCAAATATTACTGTATCTTCCTGATGAGCTCAATTATGATTTTGTTTGCAGCCCCGGAAAAGAGGCAACGTGCTCCATCCGCATATAACAAATTCATCAAGTATAGTAGTACTCATTTAAGTTTATAATTTTTGGGTAGATACATGTAACTATGCTTCAACTCATGACTATGTGCATTATCAGAGAAGAGATCATAAGGCTGAAGACACAGCATCCCAACATTTCTCATAAGCTAGCCTTTAGTACAGCAGCCAAAAATGTATGCGTTCTATGAGTGTACATATATTTAAGGAAACAACCTAGTTAATAACAAACACACACACACACACATATACATACATACATATGATGATTATCATGAACTTAGTACGTGAATTTGATTCTTGTTTCAGTGGGCTCATTCACCACCAAGTCAACAGAACCAAGGAGAGAAATCAAAGGCTTCGGGTAATGAACCCACAGTGATGATTCAGGAGCTTGGTTCGGAGAAGCCTTCTTAAGTTAACACACTCATACAATGCAAGCCGAAGAACATGTTGCGGATTAGAGGCTAGCTAGTGACTAAGTAGTTATAAGTTTCGTTCTAATTATGGCCGGTGATAATTTCATTTGATTTGAAGCCTTAATTAATCTATAGCCAATTAACGTAACACCACCTTTAATTTAGATACCTCGAAAAATCAATATATGTTCTTTTTTCTTTTGCCTTTTGCTCATAATATATACGAGGTTTCAAGAACGTAGCCGATTCCTAGCCAAAACCACCCATGGACCTCGAGTGTGTGAGCAAGCTGTTCTTGTGTATATGACAACCATTTTTTATTTTGAGTTTATTGAATTATTCTATTGCTTTGGGCTTAAAAAATTTCTTGTGCTGTTTTGCACGATCATATTTCTTTTAAAGAATCTGATCGTGGTGAAAAACAGTTAAACTTTATAAGTTTACAGGAAAGAAAAAAAAAAAAAAAAAAAAAAAAAAAAGGTAAGCCTCAGTTTTTGCTCATTAAACTATAGATACCTAGTCACTTTCATGCCACTAAATGAGAAGTTAGTGACATATTCCTACTAGCTAGCGTGGTATGAAAAGACGAAGATGATCGATTAAAGCTTAGTATAAGAGGAGTACTTTACCACAGAGATAGGAGCATGGCTTTCTGTTGCAAGAACTTGCAGGTTCCTTCACAAGGTAATGGTGTCTTATAATGGAAAGTATTGAAGGCATCCTCTTTAAGAAAAAAAAAGCCCTTTAAATGACATTTGTGTAACTGACCCCATTGAATTAAGAACCATTAGTTGTTCTTTCCATTTTAAGAAGATGTTTGGGGTTCAATAATGTGCATATTATTGATCTTCTTAGGCACGTAGTAGCTGGCTAGATGCTCTTGGGGTTTGGAGTACTTTGTGATTTAAGAGCTTCAGTTCTCGATTTAAGAGTGACAACTGCCTGACAAAACCTTCTTGTGCCATTTTTAAGTTGAACCAAAGTTGTTTCTTATTATTTTGTTTTAGAAATGGTTAGACAATCAAATATATCTAATTTTTGTATTTATTAATGTTGAGCATGTATATTTTTCTATAAACATACGCGGCCATTATTGGTTGTTAGACGAGCTATGGTTCGACAATATCAGTGTCAATATATACAATAGTCTTTGTGTCGAGGAAGTTTTGAGTTCGTTGAGAGTGAATAAATTCGAAAACTCTCAAAATCAAGTCTCCATACTTCGACATCACATCGACTAGTCGAGGAATGTTGGCATTAAAAGCACAACAGAAAACAGTAAAGTATGATGTTTAACTCGCATGTAATTTTATTGAAGTAAAATTGTAATCAATTACATGATCTTGTCAATTATATATGTTAAACAGAAAACAAATCAGAATATAACTAGGATTCCTAAATGTAATCAAACAAAATTTTCCATGTAAATAATTCCTTGTGGCTTAAGGAAAACTCTAGAACCTTGGACAACACTCCAAGTAATGTATGATTTGGACAAAACACGCCATCTTGCCATATCTGACTCAAATAATTCACCAACAATCACCCCATGAATTTCTAAGTCGAGGGTAATTCTTGCATGCCAAGCAACGATCTTATCTATGTGAACCTTATCCGAGCTAAGACCTTCGTAAATGGATATGCACATTGCTTGTCCCTGAAAACATGTTCAACCATCACTTATTCGTTTTCAACTCGCTCTCGAATGAAGTGATAACAAACTTGAATATGTTTGCTTCTTCCATGAAATACATGGTTCTTTGACAATGCAATTGTTGATTTGTTGACTATTCGAATCAACACCTTATGTTTCTTCATTCCTGTCAGCTCATCTAACAACTCTCTTATAACCAAACTGCCTGACATGCAGCTGTATTAGTTGCCATGAACTCAACTTCACACGAAGATAATGCTATTGTGCCTTGCTTCTAGGAGCACCAAGTGTTAGGTGAGTCACCAAGGTAGAAAACATGTCTTATTGTACTTCAACCATCATCTTATGATTGTTATCAATGTATACTAGCAAGCTCATATTTTTACTTCGTTTATATATTATCCCAAAAGATGTTGTACCACGCAAGTAACAAAGAATTTTCTTAATAGCACGTGTATGAGATTCTCTTCGACTTTGCATATAACGGCTAACTACTCCATTCGAATATGCTAAATCTGGATGTGTGTGCAAGAGATATCGTAAGCAACCCACTAGTTTCTGATAATGGGTAGCTTCAACTTTAGGTTCATCTTCAGCTTTAGACAGTTTTAGTCCCGGTTCCATAAGACATTGAGTTGAATTACAGTCTTCCATACCTTATTCTTTTAGAATTTTCATGATATAACTCTCTTGCTTTACCTTTACACAACCGTTTTCTTGCAATACTTCAATACCCAAGTAGCAAGTTAGTTCTCCAAGGTCTGACATTTCAAATTGCAATGCCATTAATTTCTTGAATTGATTTATAAACTCTAGACTTGTTCTCGTGACGAATAAATCATCTATATAAACCACAACAATTACATATTCTCCATTTGAAACATTTATATAAACCACATTTTCTTGCATGCATCGTTGAAAACCCATATTTTTCAAAGTATTATTAAGCTTCAAATTCCATTTTCTTGGAGATTGTCGAAGACCATATAAAGCTTTTTCCAATTTTAGACTTTTGTTTTTTCACCTCGCTTCCTAAAATATGAGTGGTTGTCGGTCATGTGGTTGCTCATACCATTGTCTAAGTACCAAATTTCATCTTCATCATCTTTTTCTACAATTTTTGGAGGGATATATTTTTCTTCGTTCAAGAACATCGTTTCTTGAATTGTATTCATCATAAAGAATGTCCCTTATTTATGATTTGTATCTCCTTCGTGTGTCTCATTAAGGTTTGCCTCATGGTTTTTGGTTCGATCCGGGTATCTTGAAGCGAAGTGTCTGTATTTATCACACCGGTAACATTGGATGTTTGAGAGATCTCTTTGTTTGCATTTTTCCCTTTTGCTTTTGATCTTTATAATTTTTAGAGGATTCTAAGTGACTGTGAGCTTGTGTGTTACCCCGACCTTGTCCTCTACCTTGATAATTTGAACCTCGACCTCTACCTCTTGATGGCTCGTTGTTTCTGTTGGATGATTCAGTTTTCGAATAGAGTAGCTTTGCTTGTGTTTCGGATTCTTTATCTTCTCCCTTGATTCTTTCTTCATAGGCTTTTAAGTGACCAACCACGTCTTCAAATCCTATCGTCTTAAGATCCAAGACTTGTTCAAGAGTTGCTACAATGTAAACAAATCGTCTAGGAAGGCTCGTAAGAAACTTCTTCACAAGTTTCTATTCTGTCATTACTTCTCCTAGCGAGGTAGATTTTGAAGCAAATCTCGATATTTTTGCAGCAAAATCATCTATTGAGTCGGTGTCGTGCATATTTATATTCTCGAACTCTATAGTCAACGTTTGGAGACTTGCTTCCTTTACTCGATCAGCCCTCAGATTTCATGTTTTTATTGCATCCTACATCTCTTTTCTAGTTTTTAGATTACCGATTGGAAGGATTAAGTCTTCCGGAATCAAATGAAACAATAACCCTTTCACAATGTTGTTCGTCTTCATGTCATCTAGTCCAAGATCAATCATATCTCAGACACTATGAATCCAGAATAACACCCCCATGTGCATCCTCCAGATGGTGTAATTTGTAGTCATAAGGGTTGGACACTATAAAAAATTAATGAAGTTGATTCCTTCATCGGTGGCTATGATTATTTTCCTCCTGTCATCACATATTGATTTTCGATCCTTCCTTACCTGTCAAATTGTTGATCAACATTTCTTGATAACTGGCTCAAGGTGAATGGTTCTGCTATTATCGAGTGATCCAACTCGTGAAACCCACTACAAGAAAAGGAAATTGATTGTTCACTGATTTGTTTTTTTATCAGGTTCCCCATATGAGTTCTCTCTCTGATCTCGAATAAGAAAAAATAGATGGTAGGTCTTTGGTTTCCATACGAACAGAAAAAATCAGGAAAAGGTTCCTCTTCTGTCGCAAATTCAGGAGAACAGAAATCGAACATGAGAACTTCTTTCTTTTGTTGCAAATTCACCTTCTAACGCAAGGCTTTGGTTTGTAGGCTTAGGTTCACCACACAATGTGAGTTGCTCTGATACCAATTAAAAAGCACAACAGAAAACAATAAAATATGATGCCTAACTTGCATGTAATTTTATTGAAGTAAAACTGACTCAAAACTCCAATATGAATAATCGATTACAGGATCTTATCAACTATATATGTTGAACAGAAAACACATCAGAATATAACTAGGATTTCTAAATGTAATCAAACATAATTTCCATATAAAGGATTCTTTATAGCTTAAGGAAAAATCTGAAACCTTGGAAAACACTCCAAGTAATGTATGATCTAGACAGAACATGCCATCTTGCCATATCCGACTTGGATAATTTGCCAACACGCATACCACAACAAATCGTCTTTTTGTGTTTTTTTTTAGATTGAGGGATTGCCACAATAAGAATTAGACATAGAAGATTATAGTGTCGTCACTGGCATGTTTTTTAGAGCAGTTGGTGTTAGACCATCCTTTGATTATAATGACTGTAACACAAGCAACAATTATAACTTTTCTTTTAGGATGACTTCTATTTTTTTTCTAACCATAGCGAAATTGTAAGGGATATATTGTTTTGTTCTAACCATTTTTTCCAAAATGGACTCCTATTCCAACTTTTTTTATAACCATTTCGTCTCTAAGTTTGAATTTGTTACCATTTGGGTCTCTAAGGACATTTCTTTCCTTTCTAATTTTACATATAATTGTTATTAAATTTAATTCAAAAATTTTAATACACTATTTTCGGGTAGCAACAAGTTCATACCTCAAAAACACAAAAACACTGATGTTGCACTTACCAAGTATATCGCTAGAAAGATACTAGTTAGTAGTTTATTAACATACTAGTTTATAACCCGTGAGAACCACGGTTATAAAATTAATTAAACTTTCATAATAAAAACTCAAAATTATTAATCAATTATTTCAAAAAAAATATTAATTAAGAGATATTTTTTAGTTATATAAAATTATAATCGTTGATTTAAATAAATACATGAAATTATATCACCTTATAATATATATTAAATTTATGTAACTTTTTATTTTATTGTTATTAATTTAATGTAATTAGAATGTGAAATTTAAAATCTAAAATGAAAAATCAATTATTAATTTAATGTAATTGGAGTAGAAAATTTAAAATTCAAAATTTGAAATGAAGAATTAATAGATTGACATGTAGTATCATAGGTTACATAATATTAATAAATATTTTTAATATTATAACACTTGTCAATAAGAAAATAAATTTATTCATTTATTAGAATAGGGAGATATGTATACTACATATGAGGAAGTCTAGAAAGTTGAATGATGCTACAAGAGCTTTATATGGAAACAAATTACAAGACAAGAACCGACAAACAAAGACCAATAACATACATAAAGAGTTAGTTTTGTTATATAATGATTAACAAGTGCAAAATAAATCAGCAAAGAGTGTTAAATAACTTAAGAACCATAAGAAGAAAAGTATTTGAGAGAGAAACAATGTTTTAAAAACTGGTTTTTTAGTTAAACCGATATGGTTACCGGTTTTCGGTTCAACCGAATTTTTAGTTGAATCGGTATGGTGACTGATTTTCCGGTTGAACCGGTATGGTAACCGGTTTCCGGTTCAACCGGTTTTTGTAATTTTCATTTTTTTTACCTATTTTTCTACATATATGTAGACATCTACAAATTACCTTAAAAATGCACATTAAAAACATTAAAAATAAAATAAAGTATAATACATAAACAAAATACAGTTTTTGATGAATACAAACGTATTAAAAAAACTTTATATATGATGTGTTTTTACTCAAAAAAAAAAATCTAAAATTGATGTGAAAAAAAACTAGGTTTTGTATAAAAATGGTTCATTTGTATGTGTTTTTTTTTTAATTTTACCGGTTTAAACGGTTTAATATAACTGGTTCAACCGGATTTTTGAAAAAAACGGCTGGTTCAGTTTATAAATAGACATAAAACCGGTGTTAGATGAAACGCTTCTTTCTCTAGCTTCCAGTCCAACCGGTTTGACCGGCCGGTTCAAATCGGTTTTTAAAACATTGTAGACAAACGTTGTTGAATTGAAATTGCATGCATTATGGACAAGTATTTAGTTATCCTACGATAACCTATTTATACACTAAGGTGGTATGGTATTTTAGAGATAATATAGTTTCTTGAGTAAATTACAGTTTTGGTCCTTATAGTTTGGTTAGATTCGTAATTTCAGTCTAATCTTCGAAAATTTAACAAGATCTATCCTTATGGTTTAAAGAAATTTCACTGCACATCTTTAATCCATTTATAAAGACTATTTTACCTTTGTGTGTGTGTGTGCGTGTGTATATATATATATATATATATATATATATATATATATATATATATATATATATATATATATATATATATATATATAAGGTTAGCTCATCTGAAATCATCATATTTTGTGAGAAATGGGGACGTAATCCTAGCCGTTTATTTTGGAGATAAAAAAATATTTTTAAAATGCAAAATAAATGAAACTTTTAGAATTTTTTTAAATAATATTTTTGTCATTTATATTATCAAAATAAAAAAAAATAATAATAATAAATAAAAGAAATAAAAAGTAAATAAAAAAATTATCGTTTTTTCCAAATATACGAATATTCTAATAGAATATTATTCTGTAAATATTCAAATCGAATTTTTAAAATAGTAGAATATTCTAGTAGAATATTAAACTATACATATTTAAAAAATTCTAACAAAATATTATAATATTCTAACAAATCTATTAATTATGGTAGAATATTAGAATATTTTAACATATTTACCAATTTTAGCAGAATATTAAATATTCTAACATTCTAAAAATTCAATTTGATTATTTACAGCGTGATATTCTATTAGAATATTTTACATATATTTTGAAAAAAAAAACGCTAATTTTTTTTTTTGATAAATTAAACAACGAAAATAAGATTTAAAAATTTATTTCAGAATTTTCCTTTTATTTTGCATTTTACTTGTTTTATTTTTTATTTTTGAGTTGCTAAAATCGTGTCCCCATGTCTCAAATATATATATATATATATATATATATATATATATATATATATATATATATATATATATATATATATATATATATATATATATATATATATGAGTTCTAATGAAAACAAATAACTAAGGCAAGAATATTAATATATAGGCTAACCGAAATTCGAAAACGTGTTTCAAGTTATATAATTGCTAATTGGAAACTATATAACTCAAAAATGAACAAAATTTCTAAAAATAAAAAATAAACTCGAAAACGTTGACACATGTGTGTGAGTTATATGAATTTTGATTAGCATTAGTTGTTCGAAATAAAATTGTTAAAAAATTTTCAAAACTAAATAAACTGAACTCGAAGTCATTGACACTCGTTTCGAATTCCAGTTAGTGTATACAATAACCCTATTCAAATAAATAATTTTTTTACCGAATATGTGTTAATCATATTCACATTTAAAAAAGTTTTTTATATTTTTTATATAAAAAATTTTATAAAAAGCTTTACAAAAATATAAAAAAATACAAAACATTAAAAAATATATTCGAACAAAGCATCAAAATAAAGACAATAAATGTTTTTAAAAAAACGTCAAAAAAATATAAACAAAAAAACATTAAAAAATATATTCGAATAAAATTTCAAAAAGATTTAAATCATAAAAAAATATAAATCAATAAAATAAAATATAACCGGAAAAATATAAATGAATTAAACAATTGTGTGTGTGTGTGTGTGTGTGTGTGTGTATATATATATATATATATATATATATATATATATATATATATATATATATATATATATATATATATATATATATATAAGGGTAAAATGATCTTTTTAAAGAACTAAGGGTGTGCAATGCAATTTCTTTAAACCTCAGGGATACATCTTGTCGAACTTTCAAAAGTTAGACTGAAAGTACGAATCTGACAAACCATAAGGACCAAAACTGTAATTTACTCTTGTTTCTTTTTACAAATAGTACGTTGACAAATATAAATTAAATATATTTCTATGTTTTGTTCCTGTTTATATAAAATAATCACATGAACAATACTGGATTTGTTTCTGTCTTTGAATCTTTTTCACGACTCGATAGATAATTTGATAAACCAATGATTTTTTTCCCATGTTTCAGAATACGGTTAACCAACATGTTAACTAATCGATTACGATAAATTGGATCTGATTTTGCAGTTTTTTCTTCTACAATACCTCGACGTGACATGAGCGTGAAAAAGGTTCAAGAATCGGTTTTCTTTTTATAAGTGCTAAAATCACTTATTTTGGCTTTTTTACTCCATATGGTAGGGTGGATCTATAAAGATATGAAAGATCTCCCTCCAAGCCGTACATAGGACTTTCATCGAATATGGTTTTCCGCAGAATTCTATACGTATCTATGAGATCGAGTATGGAATTCTGTTTACTCACTTTAAATTGAGTATCCCTTCCCTCATTTTCCTGCTAGGATTGGAAATCTTGTATTTTACATATCCATACGATTGAGTCCTTGGGTTTTCGAAATAGTGTAAAAAGAAGTGCTTCAAATCATTGTTATTTGACTCGGACTTCGGACTTGTTCTAAAAAGTTGAGGTTTTTCAAATCTTTTTTTTTTTCTTTTAATCATTCTCTTGGTTTGAATACTTGTTTTGATCTGGTGAGTAGAAAGATGAGTAGGAACAAAAATATAAAAGAATATTTGATTTCTACGTTGACAAAAGATATTGTCATATCTTCTAAAGTTGTCCTATTACAAAGTAAAACTAAAAGTCAACTAAAAGATTCTATAAATGGATGTCTTTTGGCATACACATCTTCCATCTTCGGCTACTTGAAATGGAAGGTTTGTGGGATGGTTCAATATGGTCCTTTTTTTGGTAGAGTAACAATCTCCCCCTATGTGACTTTTGTTGGACCACGGATAATCAATCATAAAGTCCTTGATTTATATTACCCAATTCGTACAGCTAGCCATCATTCAATCTCTCTGATAATCTTGTTCCTCGTATCTTCTAAAGCCTTCTTGGATCTTTAAGCCAAATCAATTATTGCGTCAAGGAATTCATAGTGACCGAGGTGTTTCTTTATTAACCAGAAGAAGATCCTGCATCTTTATCTTCAATAAAGACGATCCCAAGTTCAGGGTCATCTGTTGGTCCTTCGATTCATTCCAAGTGCCAGTACCGATCAATGTATTTAGGTTCATCCTCGAAATAAGTAAATAATTATTCATCATTGTTGGTACCATAGATGAGATATGTCAAGAAGCTCTTGACCAAAAGAAGTTGAAAAAACAAAACGTCATGAGAGAGTGAGAGGCTTATGTTGAAGAGGTGTGTCTATTGTGTAGAGATGAAAGAAATAATATTTCTTCAACATGTTAAGGATCATTTGAATATATATATATATATATATATATATATATATATATATATATATATATATATATATATATATATAAGTTTCTGTTAAACGCATATATATACCAGAACACTCGATATACAAATAAACAAATAAACAAAGGTTATATGTGTGGATGATTTTTTTTCATTTTATAAGTTAAAAGTTTCTCCTTTCACGACAGGTAGACTTCCACACTAACAGTTTTAACTACCTGGCAAACGGGACACACACTTGTAAAACTATCACAATCTTTACACAAACTCAGGTGTCTACATGGCATTACCAAAACCGACACCTCTTTTGTTCTGCATGCCTTGCAAGTAGTAGTAGTATGGTTTTTAGGATCCATAGATGATACCGCATCATTATCGTTTTCAAGATCCGTGTCTCCAAATCCTTCTTTGATTTGGTTATCATTTCCTTGAGCAAGTGCTTGGTGGAGGTTTGTTTTCAATATGTTAACCATGGACTCGTTGTACTTTGCTCTGTAGTGCCAATTTTGAGCTTCATTTGCCACGTGTTTTATTCTTTCCACAAGTTCTTTGTTTTTGCGGTTTATGGTTTGGATCTCGTGTTCTTTCTCGCGTACTTTATTGGCTACCCCTTTCTCTATGGCAGCCAAGAATGAAGCCATGTGTCTCTGCCTTATGTCCCTCATCCCTTTCAACATGTTTTCTTCCTGTTATTGTTAATTTCCAAAAAGGGTTAATACACAAATAATGTACAGACTCATATTATTATAGTAAATTAAGTGTTTCGTCCACTTTGTGTTGAAAAAATGCCCCTATGGTTTCATTGGCCAACACATGTGAAATGACCCAAATAATCTATCAAATATCATAAAAAGGGTAAAATACTCTTTTTACATGGGTTAACCAAAAACCCGTATCAATTTATTATTTTCACCTTATATGATAACAGCATTTGTGACAAGACCTGGAAGGGACTAAAAAAGTTTTCTAGAACAAGGAGGGCATTTACGTCTTTTGCATTTACAAAAATCCGAGAGTGGGATAATGCCCCACCTTTTTGGCAGCAATAAAAAAAATTGCAAGGTCATGCCATCCAAAACGCAGTACAAGCTGTTGCTTTGAGTCCCTAACACATGTCAAATGACTATTTTGCCCATATCTATACATGACAGATCACTGGGGTTGCATTAACTAGAAAAGGTTTCAAGGTATCAATGATGAAGAACAAGAGGGCATTTACGTCTTTTTTTTTCAGTAGGAACAGAGAAATGCAATTTTCAATATTTGGTCCCAAGGAAATAGTACCTGGATCATAATGTATCTTTCAAATTCATCTTTGTGTCGATCAAGTTCAGTTGTGATGCTATCACCAAAAGAAGACATGATTGATGGTGCTAATGTCATACTTGCACTTGCTGAAGTGATGGAAGAGTTGCGTTCCTCATCATCATATGATAACTTTAAACCAGTTGATACATGGTGTGGGTTTGGGATGGTTGAAGGGGGGTTAATATCCTCATTATAAAAACTATGATTCAATGAAATCTGAAGCTTTTTCTGCATAAGGTTATTAGCCTCAGTTTCCCTTGGTCGTTTGTTGGGTCGAAAAACAGGACTATTTTGATCTCTTGCTGAATAATTTACTTGATCAACATTACATGCAACTGACAATATGGAAATTCAAAAAGATCAGATGAATGTCAATAAGTTTGAAAAATAAAGAATTTTTGAATCTTGTTTTAGAAGGATAGAAATTTACCATTTCCAAATAGTTGCAATTGGTTTGATGTGTTTGAAGGGTATTGGAAAAGGTTCTCATCAACAAAGACAGGGATTAATGAATTGCTGTTACTTCCTCCCAACATGTTCTTTAAATGATTTATACAAAGACAATCCACCTATAAAAGAATAATGGAAAAAAGAATTAGATTTTGGAATGCTACAAGTTGCCAATGCCACCAAAAGTAATGCCCTTTACACTATACAACAAATTTATGCACCCAATAACATAAGATTCCCACACTACTTCAGAGAATATGTTTCCAATCAAGAATAGTGATATATGATATAAAGAACTTAAAAGGATACCAAGCTAAGAATGGGAGCAATAATGTATGTTTCCAATTTGTACACAATGATGTATTTTATTGGTTCCTAAAGAATGAATGCTTATCAACATAAAAAGACAGTTGTTATTCAATCAAGTGAGGCAACAAGACAGATGTTGAAATTTTGTGGGAGTAAATTTACCCAAGTCAAGCCAAAATTCACAATTTTGGATGAACAACAACGGCCAGTTACTTACAAAGTGACGACTCCACTAAAAAGCAACTATTCCATGTGCCTTAATAGTGTGATACACAGCACTACATTGACACAGAACTAACAAGCAAGGAATAAACTTGCAACAAATGGGCGTCATGATCATCTTTATTGGGTTAAATACACAAGTTGGATGAGGGGGACACCAACAAGTGACAAGAATCTATATTTGCAGCATATATTCAACTACAAAAAGAGAGATTGATGATCAAGTCTACAACTATGAAATCTTGATTATAAACCAAAATGATGATTAGTTCCAGTAGAATACTTTAATGAAATATCTATTTAATTAAGGAAGGCTAAACAGGCGCACATACATATCTCCTATGATTCTTATCCATGTATGATTTCTTGAGCCAAAACCCAGATATGAACCCTAGAAATTAGAATCCTAACAGTCACGTCCTCAACCTTCAAAATTTCCAAGCGTAAGCCCTTCATCAAGTCGAAAACATTCACCAACGAACTATCTTACCTACTGGATTCAACACCAATCCAGCACTCCTTCCAACTCCCGGAAATCCACAGAAAACCACTACATGATAAATCTCAAAAACACATAAAACTCGCACTACGAAAAGAAAGTACATGATCGAAAACTTCTCATAGTAAAAACAACAAATCAAACAGTAAACTCAAACAAAATTCAGAATTGAAACAAAAAACCAAACGTAACACAAAGTATTGTAACTTATAACCAGATGATGAATCTACTTACATCATCAATTACACGAAAACCAAAGCAATCAATCAGTTAACAAAACAACGCACAAATCGAAAATTACCTCAACGACAACCACCGCGAAAACTTCAATCGATCCTGCAAATTCACAAACCAAACAATCTATACATCATTACTCGAATCACTTCAAAAACTCAAATCCAGAACAAAAATCCATCTGAAAAGGAGAATATACCTGGAGTTCATGAGTGATGAGAGAGAGAGGGAGAGAGAGAGAGAGAGAGAGAGAGAGAGAGAAAGGTTAGATGAGATAAACAGATAATTGATCGGTGCGGTGGTGGTGGTTACGCAAACGGGGGTGATGGATGGATGGATGGACGTTGAGACATAAATATTAAAATGCGCCTTCACTTCTTCTTATAACGTATTTTCTTTTAATTTAATTTTCCTGACAAAAAAAAAAAAAAAGTAAAGGCGGGGAAATACGTAGAGAGTGTGGGGCCCAGGGAACACGCGACCCAGCAAATTTCTGGAATCACGCCCCCTACTCCTCGATCCACCGGATCTTTCTCTACTAAAATTACGTAATTGCCCTTGGATACACACATCTGATAATATAATTATGTTTTCAAAGATCTACTAAAATCTTCCTCTTTTTTTCTGCAATCCAATTTAATTATATCTGTGTATTTTCGTTTTCTCTACCAAATTTGATTTCAAGAATGGACGGCTATTCTTAATAATATTGTAAGTAAATCAAAGCTTTCATCATTACTCATATTGGTAGAAATTTTAAATTAGTAAATAATGCCTAAAACTAAAGGCAAAATTGTTACATATCTAGCAAATTTTTAAATCACTTCTATGAGAAAAACAATAAATTCATTTAATGCCTTGATAGAGTTTCTCCTAATTTAATCGGTCAAAACAAAATGATACATAAAATAAACTTTTTTGTTCTAAAATTAATAAAATTGTTAAATATGCACACATTTAATGATACCTATTAACTGCTTATTTCTACAACGACATAAATGACTTATAATTTGTAATGAATATCAATGAAAAATATTATTATAGTTTTAAATTCTTTTTAATAAGGAAATGTTGGAGACTTGGAGAGATATAAAATTTATGAAAAAACGAGGAAAAACGATGAATAGGTTTCTGGAGGTTATGGATATAGTTTTATTGCAAATTAAACATAAATATTATATTGATAAAAATATTGATTATCTAGAAATAAACTGTTATGATAAGTTTGTATCTGCTATTTATTGTAACTTTATTTTATAATAATATTATTAGAAATTACTGATGTAGGATAGGAAACTAGTGGAGGGTATTTATGTCAATGCCTTGAAAATAGCGGTGGTCGGTCCGATGCCCGGGAACGGATGACAATGTTGAACAGAACACAAGGAAGGAAGGGGTGGGCCCCGCATTCTTGTTTTTGGCGGGTAAATGCTGGCGGATGAGAAAACGACGACCCATAATATTTGGTTTTTCTCTTTTATACCCTTTTTGCGGACAACCTTTTCTTTACATCAAAAGTCCCCCCCCCCCCCCCCTCCGCTATGATCGTTTGACACTTCGATCCTTTTAGTTTGTTCATTTGATATTTTTGATAGATTTGTATATAATAATTTTTTTTTTCATACATAAGACTAAACGGTGTGGCTTTGGGAAAGGATTCGGTATGATCGGCGAACACTCGGTCAAGCCCTCGGCATGCCGAGCTCGACTCGGCAACTCGGCGGAAATATACCGATGAGAGAGAGTAAAAGTATGGGGTTTGGATATTAATTAGGGTTGGAAATTTGGATCTACAGAAAAAAAAACTCATTCCAGTCGTTGAAGGAAGAAGACAACCGGACTTATAAAACTACATCTTATAATTCATTTATTGTTCATTTAATTATTATCGTACAATGACTGAGATGACAAACAGGTAACAAGCTGCGCCGTTAAACCTTTTTTGAAATATCTCCTCAAATCGGACTTCAAGAAATTGCATAACTAGAGATGGCAATGGGGGCGGGGAACACAGGGGACCCCAATCCCCATCCCCATCCTCGAATCCTCATTCCAATCCCATCCTCATCCCCATCCTTATCAAGGAATATAAATAAACCCTCATCCCCACCCCCAACATCCCCACCCCCAACGGGGACTGGGGATTCCCAACGGGGAACGAGGATTTCTTTTTCTCTTTTAACATGCAAACTTTTACATAAGAAAAAACTCTATATTTCAATTTCACCAGCATAAGTTTAAAGATTTTATAAAATATATAAGTACCCATAAATTGCAGAAAAAATATAAATAAATTTTCTACCAAATTTAAATACATATATGAAAAATCAAATAGAAAAAATTATCAGATTGATATTTAAGGTAAAATAAATCAACCAAAGAGAAAAAATATATATACACGAGTTTAAATTAGATAAAAGAAAAAGCAAAAAGTATAATTTCAACCAAGTAATTACTAATGAGTTAGGTTACTTAGATCAAATTTTATGTATTATAAACTATATTATAAATATATGTTATGTATTATTTATATATATTAATATATGTCGGGGGCGGGTCCAGGGTCGGGGATTAAGGGTAACCCCATCCTCATCCCCATCCACACTTTTTTTATTCGGGTATTCCCCATCCCCGTCCCCATCCCCGGTCAACCTGGGGATTCCCCAGTCAAAACAGGTGCGAGTTTCGGGTTCCCCATTGGGTATGGGGATTTTTGCCATCTCTATGCATAATAAATGAACGTATAAAACCTATTTATATAAGATAAATTGATTTATTTTTATTAATTATTATTATAATAATAATAATAATAATTATTATTATTATTATTAATTTAACCATTTTCAATTAATTGTTTTTTAAAAAAAATAACATGGCAAGTATGACAACCCACGTCATATAAATGACAAAAATTAAAAAGAGTGTGGCAAATCCTACGTGGCGCTGATGTGGACTATAGCAAGTGTGACACCACACCCATCAGCCTAACAATTGCTTATTAAAGTATTGTGTTGTACAATTCTATAAAACATAAAGTGTTGTATATAAAAAGAAATATGTATTGGTGTCGCTTTTCGTATTCTTAAGACATAAGTTGTTATGTTTGTTTTTATTTTTGAACATTTTTTCGTTGTTTTGACTTAAAGCATGATTTATGGTTGCACTCTTTTGGCGAAAAGATAAGAAGTGTTTGAGGAGAGACCTAATTAAACACACTATCTCTCTGTTCTCCTTTTTCCCTTCTTGTTTGGTCGATAACACAAACCCTAACAAGGTTTTTTAGGGCAAAAAAAAAGTCATTAAATAATAAATACATAAAATGTGTTTGATTGAGTATTATTGGTTCAATTAATCAATTACATGACTGCAGATTTATTGATCGAGATGCTATCAAAAGAAAAGGTAGGTGATGGGGTGTCTACTTATTTCTGGAAAGATTGATGGATTTGTAATTGTCCTTTGATTGTGAGATTTAATCGGTTGTTTTTATTTGATACCGATTTTGGTTGCAAAATCAGTCAAAGATGGAATGGAAAATTGTTTGATTGGTCTTGGAGTCGGTTAATGAAGGGACAATATTGGCACAACTACAATAGATGACCGATTTGGTCCTTGGTTGTACTCTTTCATACTTCATGGACATATAAGTATAGGATATAGGTGGAGATGATCAATTCATGGTCTCCGAAGCTAGAATGATTATTGATGGTAACTCTCTCCTAGATGGTACTATTTCAACCAAATGAAATAATTATCACGTAAGGATGACCAATATATTTTAATGGAGTTGTCGTCTCAACAGATTGTCTACTCGTCTAAACTTGGATGCGAAAGGAATGGATGTTCCTTTTGTGGTGTGTGGTGTTTGTAATTCAAATATGGAAGATCCCAAGCATCTTCTTATTTTGTGTGAAGTTGCCAATGACTAAGTTAACCTTTCAATGACAAACAGGCTTGCTTTGAAATCAATTATCATGACTAAATGATGGATTCTATGGAATTTTAGAAACATCATCCTTTTTAGTTGGAATAATGTTAGAAGAAATTCATTAAATGATATTCTTATAATTCATTTGTGTATCGGTATAGAAAGATTAGCATTAGTTGGGGAGCTTGGTTGTAAACCCTAGTCTTTCAATTCGTTTGTAAGTTTTGTTAGCTTTTTGATAATTTTTAATTAATAAAATTTGGCCGTTCAAAAAAACAATTTTTTTTTGTTATTTCCAAACTCCAAAACTTTTAAATTTTAAAACAAGTATGAAGTTGTTTGGACTTTGGAGATGGATCTACAAGTCATTAGCTTTAAATCCACCTAACCCATTTCGATCAAAATCGGCTCATGACCCATTTGACATTTTCTTATAAACATTTGTTTAGACCTGTTATACGGTTCGATAAGTGAATGTGAAACAAAATAATCAAAAATAACGGATTTGATGAGATACAATTCAAAAATATTCATAAATAAGATAGATATAAAATTAAATACATGATAGATAAGAAAAGACCATTCAACCCCTATTCTGTAGCTATGACATACCAACGCTTTAGAATCCTTCGAGATAGTAGGTTGCATAATTTAGGGTTGAATTGAAGGAGTTGACAACTTAGAATATTGGAGACAATACGAGCATATTTTTCAAAGAGTGTTGGACCCTCAATGGTCAAAATTGAATTTCCGGAGCCATCTAAATTGTGTGCCTTTTCTTGATTGGGACTTTTCTTTTGACTTTTTTCAAGGTGAACATTCAACATAATGCTAGAATATGAATGTCATATTTTATTTTGAATTATTATATGTCAATTTTGTTATTTATTTGATTCGAAATAAATAAACGATAGATTTGTATTAGTTGTCATTCGTATAACTTTGTATGTTTCTTATAAAATAGTTGAAAGACACGTCCATGGTTGTCCGATACTAAAGAAATTGATAAGCATACGGTTCTTCTGTATCATCTTAAAGCAGTTTTATTCGGCCGGCAAACAAAGAAAATGGTCATATGAGACGATGACAAATTTGTGGGTTATGTTTTCTTTGCGAGTTGGTTTTTCAAATTGGGTGGTGTTGTGTTACGACTTACGAGTTCACAAATATATTAGGTACGGAGGTACCGTAACATATTAGTTTATTAGCCCATTACTTTTAATAAATAAATCTTATATGACATTAATCTAACTCATAATATGTCACAATGGAAGCTTGTAAACATAGTTGTCCGAACATATTATATTAACATAATTAAGCTAATCAATGTTTCAAAGCTCATTTAGCTCTAGCTTTTTCCATGGAAGATTTATCAACTTAAATAATTAGAATATATACTTATAGCATTTAGCTCTAGCATTTTCCTTGTTCTATAATTCCAATTAGCTCTAGAAATTATACTTTTGTCATTTAGTTATAGAGTTTGTTACCATCACAAGACAAGCAACATTGAAGAAGTCCAACAACCAAACCTAAAATGGTAGGGGTCACTTGGTTGAGGACTTATGGCATGTAGTTGATAATATCATTATACAACTTAAAGAACTATGCACCATGATTGTAGGTGGTCCAATGACCATGAACATCATGAGAATGGCAACCATGGGGGAAATCAACGATAACCCCAACACAATCGTGGTAAAATTGATGCTACATGATGCAGTCGACCGCTTGTTAACAACAAACAATAGATCCATGTGAATGATTTCTTTCATGAAGAGGGATATTTTTTTGATGATCGACGTGGTAGAAGCAAGCAAAATGGTTATGGAGGCGACTATTGGATCAAGGCTAAGGTAACCAATTTCATTGTGAATCTTGATCTTAAAGGCGTTCTCGACTAGCTATAGGAGGTCAATAATATTTTTAACATCATGCACATTTAGAATATTGGCATGTGAACATTATTACATACAAGCTTCGTGCACGGGCAGAAACGTGTTGCAATCATAAGAGGGACGAACGATGAAAATGTATGGTGCCAGAGTGGTTTGTGAAGTTTCTGATTAATGTGTAATTATTACCCTATAATTATGATCAAATTCTCTACTAACAATACCATAACTGAACTCGAGGAAATCAGTTTGCTGTACATTACACAACCGAGTTTATACGAATACAAGACATATAAGATTTTAATAAGACATGAGAGCAACAAGCGACATGATACATCAATGGTTTGAACTATAATATATTGGATTATATGGATTTACAACCAATTTGGTCCATTTATTAGGTCCAAAACATGGTCTCAAAAGTAGAAAGGGTTATGTATAAGACCACATATACTCCTTGATGTCTCCCACGTAAGAAACCATATTCAAGAAATTGTGTATATTGGCCTAATCCAATCCCAACCAATAATAAGTATTTGATCACCTACAACGTAGAAGGCTTTATAAGACACCAGTATAAGTAGGTTTAATGAGGCTAACACCTATCATGTAACGCTCTGTTCCAAATTGACTCCTAGTTTGAGGTTGTGGCTCGAAGGTCTCATTATAAGGATTATGGCTATTGGGAAGGTAAGATTTATGCCTATTTGGGTGCTGGTGATGTATTAGAAGTGATTCAGGTGTTCGGTTCGTGTTTTAGAGCTTAGGGGGATTTTAGTAAAGTGGTAGTTCGGGCTTTTGTGGAAAATGGATTTTTGTTCATAAGGTCTTAAGAAAGGTTTGAGTTGTTAGAAGGGTAGGGCTTCTCGTCACCTTTACGTGGATATAAGGATCGTCGGAATCAGGCTTATAACGAAGAAGTTATGGTCTTCAAAAGTTTCATGGTTTTCAGGCTTAGCCGAGTACATGGGGCGTACTAGCGAAGAAGGTAGTACGTTGGGCGTACTGACCAGGAGGGTCGCGAATGTTCCCCGGAGTATGTTGGGCGTACCGTATGTATGTTGGGCGTACTCTAGTCAAATCAGAACCCTATTTTAGGGTCTTTGACCCTATTTAAACTCCTTATCTCATTACCTAACCCTAATATCTTCAGCCTCCATCCCTCTAAACCCTAGAAATCGTCATATATCATCCATGGTGGCATTTTGAGCTTATGGAGCCCATTTTGGAGGTGTTTGGTCCATTTCAAGAAGAAGGAGTTTGATGCAAAGAGGAGAATCAAGGAGAAGCTTATGGATATGGCTTTTAGGACTCATTATCAGCTTGATGAATGTATAAAGCTTTGAACTCTATCATTCATCTCTTAGATCTACCATTTTTGGGTTTTGGTTCCTTTTTGGTCCTAAGGATGAAGCTTTATGGTTCAAATTCGATTCGTAGACTTGGGGGTTTTCACCCTTGATGCTATTTGAGTCCCTAAGACAGAAAATTGCCATCTTGAAGATCTTAATGGGTTCATGCATGAGTTAGGGTCATTTTTATGGAAGTAGAATGCCATTTTTGGAGTTTGGGTTTGTTTGGGGCATGCAAAGTCACCAAGTCAGTGACTTTATGGGTTTATACATTAAGTATAGCTCAGATCTGTGATTTGGACTGGTGGGATCGAGTATTAAGCACTTAATGGAAAGGTGGCTTATCATAGGAGTACGATGGGTGTACATGCAGGTACGCGCAGCGTACACTTCATTCAGCCAATACGCTTAGCGTATAGAAGAGTATGCCCGACATACTCATCAGTTATGGGGTTGGTGTGTTTTGGGCCTCGGGTTAGGCCAAGAAATGGACATTGGGTCTTTGGGATTTAGTGGGTCATCAAAAGTTAGATGTTTTGGTCCATTGATGGTTTTATGGACATTATAGTGTTAAGTTTTTGTTTTTGGTTGGGCCTTAGTTTTGGATCATACTGTGCCAGGGGTAGAATGGTCATTTTACCCCATGCATGGATTAAGGATTATGGTATGGGACCCAATTGTGTAAGTCCCTAATTTGCCTGTGTATCAATCAGATCCGTTTGATGGTGCAGAATCCCAATCAAACGGATGATGTCAGATCAAATAGAAGAGAAGGAGAAGAAGAATAATATGAATCTATGTATGAATTGATTAGAATAAAAGTTCTAGATACAAAAGATTCACACACACAAAAGCTCCTCTCTAGTTTCTCTCTTGGCCGTAAACTCTCTTCTGTTCATCCATCAACTCCTCACACCCTAACACCTATATTATACAAGGGGAATATGGGCTAACTGGACATGGGCCGTAAATGGGTTTACGGTCGTAAACTCAACCGTAAACCCCACCTGACCGTAAACTAGACTGAAAGCTCATAAAATATTACATAAAAATATAATTGCCCAGAAAAGCAAAGTATAAACCATATTTTGACCCAACAATCTCCCCCTTGGTTTATAGCTTTCTTTTCTTAATTGACCCAACAAGTCCCCCCTAAAAAGTAGCTGACTCTTCTTGTTAATCTTCATTGGGAGCTTGGCTTCAGCTTTAACCTTCGATTTCTTCACAACATCAGGATGAACATATGAATCTTCCATGAATGACTTCATCTTGAGCCCTTGAGCTTTTCTTCAGAATGTGGCATTGAATGCAGATTGGGTGAGGAGGCTTGACGTATTGATTCTTGAAAATTGGTGCTTTCAGCTTGAGAATCTTCAGAGAGAACTTCATAGAGAAATAATCTTCTGGATCACTTCAGCAGGTTCATAGATAGCAGCAGATTGATTGAGGAGGCTTCAATGCAATCTGTCACATAATCTTCAAGTGCAGCTTCACCTTGCTTCTGGGGTTGACAAATTGAATGTTGAAAGAATAATCTTCATTTCTTGCTCCTTCGAGTGAGAATTCTTCGATGCTCACGGACGAAGCCTTGGCTCAGAAATCTTCGACACAAACTCCATGAGTTTCATCTTCACCTAAATTCACTTTTCAAGACAAAACAAAACTAAAAGAAAACTTAGCACAGAAACAAAAATATTTTTTGGATTTTTATTTTTATTTTTATTTTTTATTTTTCTGAACAAGAAATAAAACAGAAATAACACTATTTTTTATTTTTATTTTTTTAATTTTCCCCTAATATTTAAATTAGAAGAACACTATGAACAAACTTAACAAATGCAAAAATAATAGCTAACTTTAAGAGTGATTTGGGATCAAAGTTGTTGGACAGTCTTATTCCACTTGTTGGTACCCTTATCTTCACATCTTCGTCTGATCGATCGCCAGTATTGTGGTCCACTTAAACGCGAAACATTTGTGACAAGATTTGGACAATTTACCAATGACATGATACATGCATATATCTAATTATAACTTTATTATCATGATTGTCCCTAATTCTTAAATAGATTTTTCTTATGACCATTTAACTGACTACAACCAGGGATATTGTTGTCCACCTAAATCGAGCAGCGAGATCTACAGATAATCTGTATGTGTTTAATTTTAATTGTACTATAACATGTTTCCCGCTTCCTGATATGCCCCAGCCATCAAGAACTTCCAGAGTACTCCTTATATCGGGTGAGTAGACAATCATTCAGAAAGAGAGAGAGAGAGAGAGAGAGAGAGCAGATTCAGATTGCTATTACTTAACGTTTTAGAGGGATTGAGAAGTAGAATGTTGCATATGCTGTGTACCAGGTCGGATTGGAAGTCACGCAAATAAGACAGCATATAGCTAACAGATAAGAGGAATTTCATATATATAACATGCAGAGAAATAGAGTTGCATATATTGTGTACCAGGTCGGATTGGAAGTCACGCAAAGGAGACAACATATGACTAACAAACAGAAAGAAAGAAAATGATTTTTTACATACCTAATTTATTGGAATTTACCAGTCGCCCCATCCAACCGGAATTAAGGACAGAATCCACACATCGAGGAAAAGTGAATCCACAGTTCTAGATATAGGTTATTTAATGTGACCGGTAGATTCCCATGTATATCTCCCTGCTCAACCTATCCGAGCGTCGTGAAATCAGGTTAAACGGATCTAACTAGGTCAAAGTTTGTCAAGTCCTTAAATTCATTAAGTTCAACTCTCCCTAGTCAAGTCCATTTAAAATCTTTCGTGCCTACCAACGCATCGAACACAGAGCGTAGACGATTCAATATTGTCCGCTTTGGGCCACTCGGCACGAGGACTTCCCAGGGGGTCACCCATCCCGGTACTACTCCCGCCCGAGCACGCTTAACTGCAGAGTTCTTATGGGATCTGCTGCCCTCACGGCTTTAAAACGCGTTGTGACAAGGAAGGTATCCACACCCTTATAAGGAGTGTTTAATTCTCCTTCCAAGCCGATGTGGGATCAGGTCTAACCCACCGTAACGCCCAGGTTTCAGGGCTAAGCATTTTTGTCAATGTAATAGTCTAGGTCAACTCTTGTAACTCTTTTTGAAGTAATAAAGATGAAATATTTGAGTATTATGTGAATTATATGTGTTTATTATTTAATTATAAATGTATAATTAATAAACAATAAAAATAAGCGTCAAAATTAAAGTGTGAGATAATCCCGATATCTCTACATAAAGTTGTAGAATATGTCTCAAGGTTTCCGTGCATATAAGGAACGCCGAAATCCGAGTTATAACGAAGAAGTTATGACCTGTCGAAGTTTCACGACAGAACCGACACGATACTGGGAAGCGTGAATAGTGAATTTACGATAGAGCGAGATTTAGCCTTAGTGATCTAAACGAAAGTCGTAGAATATGTTAAACTAAGAACATCGATAAAAAGAACGCCCAAATCTGACTTCGTATGAAGAAGTTATGAGATTTTAAACAGACCAATCCTGTCCCGGTTTGTTAAAAATATAACTTTAAAAATAAAGTCAAAATTAGCCGACGGAGTCTAAACGAAAGTTGTAGAGTACGTCTTCACCTACGCATGGATATAAAGAACGTCAAAAACGGAGTTCGTATGAACGAGTTACAAATTATAATAGCATATTTACGTATTAAAATAAAGTATAAATCATGTATACGTACACATATATATACATATGTATATATCATTAGAAAGGTATCGACGATGCGGTCATTATAAGACTAATGTTGAGTTCTTTCGACGTTAGTTTAGTACAAATATCATTAAATCCATTTATAATAGTATTATAGAGGGGTGTTTAGTTGTTTATATAACTAAAAGGTCATTAAGTAATTATGGAGGGTAGTTTTTGAAAATTCAATTAGTATAAATAAGAGCCTTGGGCTCTCATATTTCTTGCACCAATCTCTTGATTCAAGAGTCTTTCTCTCCTTATCCCCCGAGCATTTCGGTCCCTCGTGATTCGACTTCTCTTTCTGTAGCTTAGTATAGTAAGGTGAGCGCTGAAGCGCTGCACGAATCTTTCTTAGAAAGATTCAGCGACGAAGTTCTGCCCCTGCAGAGCCCGACTCCTAGCTAAAACCCCCTTGTAAGTAAGTTATGCTTACCTTATTTTAATATAGCTTATATTTAAAATTAGTATTGTTATTATGAACTTATAATAAATATTTGAGCTATTATTATAACTTATATAAGTGTCGTTATAATATTTTTTTTTAACTACTCGCGGTACGGGGAATCTGGTTTAAAGGGCCGCATAGGGTTGTTGGATTTCAGAAGTGCTATATGCCAAAATGGTCATGCCCTCCGGTGTTTTATGTCTGGCCCCTGTCTGTACATAGTGGTTGGAAAATATTTTTTAACGCTTATATAATAATAATAATACTAAGACTAATAGTTGGTCACGGTAAATATTAGACTAAAATTTAGCGATAATAATGCTAGGTTTCGTCGAAGGAAAATAGAATCGTTAGAAGCAAGCGTTGCCCGATTTTGGAATCATCACCTTAACAAGTGAGTGCATAGTTACTTTCAACTTACACATAGATATGAAGTATTTTATATAAATTACGTGCTATGTGTGCATATTATCTGAATACTTGCTATCTATGCTAGATGAACGTTGTTATACATGTTTTCAATGATTTAAACTGTATATGTATTTTATATCTACGAAAATGTTGGGGTAAAACATGGGTAGATGCAATAGGTGATGTGTGATAAAATGATGAGAGGCCTCGATGTTGATGTTGTTGATTCTGTCATCTAGCGGAGTATGGATGACGACCACGGACTCTTCTAGACAGTCCGGTGGAACACTAGCAGGCTCGCAGCCTGTAGGTGTTTGTGAACGATATGTTCACCGGTGTACTCCATCCCCCACATGGTTGCCTTTAGGACATTTATTGCTGAGGAATCCCCTTAGCAGTAGTGTCCGTCCCGATGATGATCCTTAGGCTAGGTCCCTTATGATAGGTGTTTAGGGACGTAAGTGAGGATAACGGGAACGGGTAATTTGGTTATTGTTGATCAATGAAATTAATAAACTTATTTATTATGGGTTGAAAACCCTATGTGCTCACCAGGCTCCCAAGCCTGACCCACTTAGTTTTATGTATTACAGGTAGTGGCGCATGAGCATAGGTGTGATGTTTTGGACGAGGGATTACGGATATAGGCCTGTAGATATGAAATAATGTAGTAAGGCTTATATTGTACTGTTTATGCTTTTGATCTGTACGAACATGACATCCCGAGTCTTTTAATGAAATACATTTCTATGGAAATGCTTTTGATAAATCTTTATCATATTTTTGTTTTGGGACAAATTCCGCAACACTTTCATTTAAAATGTAACTCTGATTTTTAAACAAAGCATAAACAAACCGGTCTTTTCTGGCCGTGATTTTGGGAATGTCACATGTTAGGTGTAACAGAATTCGAAGCAACATATTCTGAGTTCAAGGTGTCATTGGTTTGTTTAGTAGTGCTCTCCTTGTTCTTATCTTCTGCTACTTTACCTGTACATGAAGTAGAAACATTAGTATTTTCAATATTAATAACTCCTCCTGACATAAATCCAACTCGTTTGCCATATTTAAGATGTGCCTCCCTGACAATTTGTTCCTGTGACATAGGGATGGATGTGTAGTTATGATTGAAAGGTGGAGGAACACTATCATACCCTAGACCCTTGTTTTGATTATCTTTAAATTTTAATTGGGTTTCAAATAAGGACTCGACTGTCTGACTTGACGCAGTATAATTTTTGAAACTGACATCTGTTTTTCCACACTTAATTTTCAATGTGTCAAGTTCTTCAGTTACAACAGCAAATTGTCTCTTAACATAATCATAATTTTCACACTTGTTGCTATACTCTTCCTGAAGCTTCCTAAAGTATTTGGTTTTTGCTTCCAATTCAGCCTGCAGGGGTTTCTGTCCTTTCCTGAGTTGATATCCTTCATATCTCAGGTCCTCAACTTCTCTTTTTAATAAATCAATTTGTTCCCGAAGAAATTTAATCGTAGCTTCACAAGCTGGAGTACATGTAACTTCAGTGACCGGAATGTTTTCAGAACTCATTGTTTCTCTACACTTCAAAGCATCAAGTTCTTCAATTACTCCAGCAAGACTAAGATGATTGAGATCTTTTGTCTTCTTGATGATAGCCACGTTCATATCCCACAATTTCGGAAGTGAATTCAGTAGCTTTTTGTTTATCTCAAACTTAGACAAGAAGATCCCAGCTATATACATCTCACTAGTAAGTGTAGTAAATCGTTGCAACTGAGTTTCGAGGGTTTCTTCAGGGATATAATCGAAAATGTTGAAACTTTGTCTTAACATCTCCTGGCGACTCTCTTTCATGTCTTTATTTCCCTCGTTGACCTTAAAAGCAATTAAAAAGCACAACAAGAAGCTAAAATAAAACTTAAAAGTCAAATTTAAAAAGTCAAACTTGAAAAAGTCAAACTTGAAAGTCAAACCGAAAAACTAAATTTGAAAATTTAAAAATTAAACGAAAAAGTTAAAGTTTAAAGTCAAAGATCAAACTTGAAAGTCAAAATCAAAATTTTAAATAAAAAATCAAAAATAAAAAGTTAAAAATAATATTTTTTTAAAATTATTTTATTATTATTATTATTATTATTATTTATTTTATTTTAATTTTTTTTTATTTTGGATGAAAAAGAAATTTAAAATTAAAAGAAATTGAGTTTTGGTTAAAAGTGTCAAAATAGGAAAACTTGTTGCGAGAAAGACGGGTTATAGTTTAAATTTCGAAGGAAAGGAACAAGGATTTGACTAGTTGAGTTGGATAAGGCGCAGGCTTGTTGATCTGGAGGTCGTGGGTTCGAAACCCGGCCCTTGCACTTTCGCTTTCTTTTTATTTGACGCTGTTGTGCTGCGAGGCTTACTGAACGAGCTGCTGAGTGCGAGGCTGCTGAAGTGCGAACCAGAAACAATGTTGAGCAGTAAACTCCGAGCCGCAAGCTCGGGCCGTAAATGTGCGAGGCCTCGGACCGTAACCTCTGACCGTGAACTCCTCGGAAACCCTAGCTGCTGGCCACCACCCCCTCGCAGGTTACGACCAAAAACAATGATTTTTGCCCTTTTTTGCTCCAAAACTCGATCAAAAACCATTTTTTATGAAAAACACGAAGAACAAACCCCCCTTATTTTTCAGAGATCTATCTAAAAACGCAAGAATATTTCGAAAATAAGATCAAATAATGCTCCAAATCTAACAAAATTGACTGATACAACCTTGCTCTAATACCAATTGTAAGTCCCTAATTTGCTTGTGTATCAATCAGATCCGTTTGATGGTGCGGAATCCCAATCAAACGGATGATGTCAGATTAAATAGAAGAGAAGGAGAAGAAGAATAATATGAATCTCTGTATGAATTGATTAGAATTAAACTTCCAGATACAAAAGATTCACACACACAAAAGCTCCTCTCTAGTTTCTCTCTTGGTCGTAAACTCTCTTCTGTTCACCCATCAATTCCTCACACCCTAACACCTATATTTATACAAGGGGAATATGAGCTATCTGGACATGGTCCGTAAATGGGTTTACGGCCGTAAACTCAACCGTAAACCCCACCTGATCGTAAACTAGACTGAAAGCTCATAAAATATTACATAAAAATATAATTGCCTAGAAAAGCAAAGTATAAACCATATTTTGACCCAACAAATTGCTAATTGGGTATATTGACTGGTAGTGACAGCTTGGGAAGCTGGCAGGGGCAGTAGCTAAGGAATTCATACGGGAAGCTTCTGCAGTGCGAGGCGAGTCTTCTCAATATACCAATGAGTCTAAGGTACCAAGGCCGACCCATTTTATGTTATGTGGTACACTAACTGTAGTAGAGATATGTGGTATGATAGTTAGTTTTATGCTAAGTGGTATGCTAGTGATTATATGATATGTGTTATGCTAGTTGTCTTTGTGATACCTGCATGGAAGACCCCCCCCCCCCTCCGGGGGGGGGGGGGGGGGGGGAGGAGCCGGTGGCATTTAATGTAAGACCATGTGGGATAGCCTACTATCTTAAAACCTGGTACATTGTCAACCAAGTTCCAAACATGATTGTCATACATAGACTGAATCTCGCTGTCCATAGCCTCTTTCCATTTGGCTGACTCAGGGCCTGCCTTGGCTTCCTTATAGCTGTTAGGTTCATCCAGATTAATCAATGTATTATCACCAATCACTGTATCACCTTCTGCAGTAATATGGAAACCATAATAATGCTCAGGTGCATTCCTAACTCTGGTGGAACGCCTCAGAGGTACAGACTCGACAATTGGCTCAACAGGAGTTTCCTCCTCAGGCTGATGACTAGTGTTTGAGGTTCCTTCACCACTCGACTCTTGAAGCTCTTCAAGGTCAATTTGCCTCCCACTGTTTCCTTGGCTTATGAATTTTCTCTCACGAAAGATTCCTCTCCTTGCTACAAAAACCACGTTTTCACTAGGTCTATAGAAGAGGTAACCAAAGGATTTATATGGGTAGCCGATGAAAATACACCGCTCACTTCGATGTTCGAGCTTGTCGTGAGTCTCGCATCTCACGAAAGCCTCGCAACCCCAAATCTTGATGTGGTCTAATGTGGGAGCTTTCCCAATCCACATCTCGTGAGGTGTTTTGGTGACCTTTTTAGTTGGAACTAGGTTAAGGATGTGGGCGCCAGTCTCTAACGCATACCCCCATAAGGAGATTGGTAACAAAGCTCAACTCATCATGGAACGAACCATGTCCAACAAAGTTCGATTACGCCTCTCAGCCACACCGTTCAATTGTGGTGTCCTAGGAGGTGTCAATTGTGAGACAATCTCACATTCCTTAAGATAGTCAAGGAACTCGATACTAAGATACTCACCACCTCGATCGGATCAGAGCATCTTAATCTTCCTGCCCATCTGATTCTCCACTTCTTGCTTGAACTCTTTTAACTTTTCAAAGGTTTTTGACTTATGCTTGATTAAGTAGACATAACCATATCTACTATAATCATCAGTAAAAGTCACATAGAAGCGGTTAGCATCCCTTGTGGCGGTTCTGAAGGGCCCACACACATCGGTGTGTATGAGATCCAACAAACCCTCACCCCTTTGACAAGTACTAGTGACGGGTGACTTAGTCATTTTTCCAAGTAAACAAGATTTGCAACTATCATTTGACTTTAAGTCAAATGACTCCAAGACTCCAGCCTTTTGGAGTTGGCCTATGCGCTTCTTGTTGACATGTCCAAGACGACAATGCCACGAGGTGCTTTATCTATACTAATGGAAGAATCAATATGCAATACATTATTTCCTAAGTTGTCTACAACATTCACACCTTCATATACACCATTATAAGGTAATGCTTTAAAGTAAAATACATCATTGTAAAAAAACATTAATAGCACCAATATCATTATCAAATGAAAAAGTAAATCCTTGTTTGTACAAGCCATGAAAACAAATAATATTTCTCGCCATTTTAGACGAGTAACAACATTTATTCAAATAGCCAATCCATTACTAAGCAATAAAGAGTAAACTCCAATCTTGGTGACAGGTGATGATTTCCTATTCCCCATGATTAAGTTTATATTCCCGTGCTCCACATGCTCACTTCTTTTTAGGCCCTGCAAATCAGAACAAATGTGAATTCCACACCCTGTATCAAGGACCCCAAGAATTAGTATGTGGTGAGTTATTGGACAATATAGTGTAAATATCTACATGGGTAGGTTTAACCTTCCCATCCTTAACATTTTGCAGGTACTTAGGGCAGCTTCGCGCTTTGGGCCACTCGGCACGAGGACTTCCCAGGGGGTCACCCATCCTGGTACTACTCCCGCCCGAGCACGCTTAACTGCAGAGTTCTTATGGGATTTGCTACCCTCACGGCTTTAAAACGCGTTGTGACAGGGAAGGTATCCACACCCCTTATAAGGAATGCTTAGTTCTCCTTCCCAACCGATGTGGGATCAGATCTAACCCACTTTCACCCTCCATTATAGGGTTCGACGTCCCCGTCGAACACATTGACCCGTGCCCTGGCTCTGATACCATTTGTAACATCCCCCTCTGGCACCTATCACAATATTGTCCGCTTTGGGCCACTCGACACGAGGACTTCCCAGGGGGTCACCCATCCTAGTACTACTCCCGCCCGAGCACGCTTAACTGCAGAGTTATTATGGGATCTGCTTCCCTCACGGCTTTAAAACGCGTCGTGATAGGGAAGGTATCCACACCCCTTATAAGGAATGCTTAGTTCTCCTTTCCAGCCGATGTGGGATCTGATCTTACAAATGCTTAGTACCAGGATAGGTGACCCCCTGGGAAGTCCTCGTGTCGAGTGGCCCAAAGCGGACAATATTATGATACGTGCCAAAGGGGGATGTTACAAATGGTATCAGAGCCAGGGCACGGGTTGATGTGTTCGACGAGGACGTCGAACCCTATAATGGGGGGTGAAAGTGGGTTAGATCTGATCTCACATCGGCTGAGAAGGAGAACTAAGCATTCCTTATAATGGGTGTGGATACCTTCCCTATCACAATGCGTTTTAAAGCCATGAGAGCAACAGATCTCATAAGAACTCTACAGTTAAGCGTGCTCGGGTGGGAGTAGTACCAGGATGGGTGACCCCCTGGGAAGTCCTCGTGCCGAGTGGCCCAAAGCGGACAATATTGTGATATGTGCCAGAGGGGGATGTTACACTTCCTCTTCTTCCCTTTACCTAGCCCGATTTCCAGAACGGGGGCAGTAGTAGGAGTAGCCACAACATTTTTACCTTTAAGACCACTTTCTGTATTCCTCAAAAGTCCCTGAAGCTTACTCAAAGTGACCTCCTCGTTCACATGATAGGTCATTCGGAACTAATCATAACATGGAGGTAAGGAGTGTATAATGATATCTATAGCCAGCTCCTTGTTAAAGTTCACATTCAATTTGAGCAGATGATCCACGAACCTTCGCATTTTATGTAGGTGGGCCGTGATGGATTCACCATCCTTCATCTTTATTGTGATCATAGAGCAGATGATTTCATACCTCTCTTGGCGTGCACTCTGATGCTACTTTTCCATCAGATCCAGGTGCATCTCAAAAGGGTAGAAGTCCTCATAGGACTTTTGGAGTTCAGGTGCCATAGTGCCAAGCATGATACAAGCTACCTTGGTGGCATCTTTCTCATGTGCCCTAAAGTCGGCAATTTTCTGAGGAGTAGCAGCAGACTCATTGATTTCTTTAAGCTCCTTGTCTAGTACATATTCCTTGTCCTCATAATGAGTGACCATCCTGATGTTCCTAATCCAATCATTGATGTTGGATCCATCAAAGATGACTTTCCCACAAAGGTTCATGAGAGAGAATGAGCCAGAACGGTTTGAGCCAGAAGCAGCATTGTTGGAAGACATTTGAAAAGAAAGAAAGACAAGTTTAGATTAGATATAGAATCCTTAATAAGACACCCAAATGAAATATTAAGGTGAGGACCCAACACAATATTTTATAACTTGGAAGAGGGATGCCATAATCCAAGCTACAAAATATTTGAAGGTGGGTAAATGATGATTTACCAATTTCCACCATGAAAAACGAAATAGATTATTAGGTTTTAATCGGATTGAAATTCCTAGATCTTTTGAGATTCATTGAACAATTCAATGACATGTTTAAATCTCAAATATGCCCTTCAAGTTTGTGACTGGGATATCGGGGATCACAAAACAAGGTGTGAATAACCATGCAAATTAACTTGGTACTCTTAACTTTATTACCTAATCAATGTGCCGGTTAACCACACACACTCCACTGATCTATAATAAACATTAAGCTACCCTTTGCCACCCTTACTAGTCTAAGTTAGTGTGTCGGTTAACCACACACGCTCCACTGAAGACTTGGTAATGGTACAAAGTGTAATTTCATGGGTTAGCATCAATTTCACATTTTCCTAAAGTAACTAAGATTGGGAATTTATAAAAGTTTAATTACTTTATAATTATCATTATACTTTTAATGAAGGGAGAATTATAGTCCTATCCTACTTGTTCGGCTAACGACCCTCCACCAGTCAAGGAAGTGGTGGGTGAGAGTGGACACCCATTAAGCTGCCATTTTATAGGCAACAACCTTATACCCCCTTATAGACCGGCTTCGTGAATGAGGCCTACTAACGGTAAGACTGACTTGATATATATATATATATATATATATATATATATATATATATATATATATTATTAAATTATAATATTATAAAGTATAAGGGATGAATTTTAAACTTTTAAAATTCTAGGGTTTGGAATTAAAGTTTTCTAAAGTGACTTTACAAATTCCAAAACTTAGGGGCAAGTTTTGAAACTATTCAAAACTTTATATTTCTATAACTTATGAGTTTTAAAGGATTTTAATGGAAGAGACTTTTGGAATTCCATAACCTGAGGACAAGTTATGGAGTCCATTATGAAACATTTAAATCAACAATTAAATAACAAACAATATGCAAATAATTCATATGATCTAACAACAACTCATAAGCAAGAAACATTCATATCAACAATTTTCAAGTATCATATGAACTTAATATAAAACTTGAAACTTTGACAATTATCATTGAAATTGGACAAGCACAATCATTACCACATCAAAAACAAGTTTAACAATCTAAAAACAGTTTAGGGTAATGATCCTAGTCCAATTCTAACAATAAAACTTGAAATTCTACACTTAGGGCCTCCGACTCGTCGAGTGCAAGAACCAACTCGACGAGTTGGATGAGTTTTCACATGGACTCGTTGAGTCCCTCCATGGACTCGGCGAGTTTACTAAACAAAGAGCAAAAATTTGACTTTTTTCAGCAATTTGCATCAAGTATAATTGAAAACAAGCCTAGGCTTTGATACCGTTGAAGGGTTTTGAGCATTCTAACACTCCTATGGTGTACATGTAACCCTAGAAACCTTGGATCTATGTTTTCTCTATTATACATGCAAAATTTCATTTTCCAAGGGTTTCATCCTAACTAGCGTATCATGGGGTATATGTAATATAAAAACTAGTAGAATAACATACCTTTTCTTGTAGCTTTGATTCCTTAAGACCTTGTGAGCCTAGCACCCCAAGTGTGATGCCTCAAATGTCTCACACGACACCGCAACTATTGGAATAACTTGAGAGAAGACCACTTGTACTCAAAATTCGACTAGCCCTCACTTGTATGTCTAGTGGCCGATTTACTTGCTATGAGGTTCTTTATATAGCGTGTCACATGTAGGATTACACCATGTAACCCCTAATGTGCATGACTTTTCATTTCCCCTATGATCCATGGGTTTTAACCTCCATGGAGCATTCATGGATGACCCTATGGGTTTTAACCCCAATATAATGAACCATGGATCATAAGCCCACTATATAAGAATGAATGATTTACACAATCAATCCCCATGTATTTAATTAGTCTCTTTTAATCACAAAATTAATTCCAAATTAATTTTCGATCAATACTAATTAAATAATATGATTTTATATTAATATATTAGAACTTATAATATATTAACAAATCACAATTATTCTTTTCTAATTTGTCTATCCAACTGTTCTGATGTCATGCAACACAAATGGACCATGCTAAGTTGGGTCAAGTACATACCAAATATAGTCATGGACTTAGACACCTTATCCAACACTAAGATGGGAGGAATATGAGACCTTCTGAAGGAAGAAGCTCACAAGACAATGTATTTAATTCATCCCCATAACACTAAGATGTATAGGGATATGAAACCTTACTACCGGTGGCCGACGATGAAGCTCAATGTTGCAAAGTATGTGGCAGATTGTGTAACATGTGCAAGAGCAAAAACGCAACATCAGAAACAATATGGGAGCTTAGAACCTTTACATGTACCCATGGGTAAATAGGAAGACATCACCATGGATTTTGTGACAAAACTACGAAGAACGGTCACGACATGATTTGGATAGTTGTGGATCGTTTCACGAAAAGTGCACACTTCATAGCAGCCAAAGAGAGATGGTCTATGGATAAGCTTGCAAATACTTATGTGAAGGGGATAGTAAGACTTCACAGTGTTCCCTTAAAAATCGTATGGGATCATGACAGTCGTTTCACATCAAGATTTTGGAAGAGTCTACAAGAGGAAGTGGGTACACAATTGTGTTTAAGTACAACCTACCATCCACAGACTTATGGTCAAAGCGAAAGAATAACTTAAACACTGGAAGATATGTTAGATCATGTACCTTAGAGTTTCAAGGTAATTGGGATGAGCATTTACCCCAGGTAGAGTTTTCCTATAACAATAGTTACCATTCGAGCATTAAGAGGACACCTTATCAAGCCTTGTACGGACATAAATATCATACGCCGTCTTGTTGGCTTGAGGCTGGACAAAAGCAGTTTATGGGTCCCGAAATAGTCCATCATACTGCTGAAAAGCTAAAAGTGATTAGAGAAAGGATGTTGGCAGCTCAGGATCGCCAAAAGAGCTATGCTGACAAAAAACGTAGACCAATGAAATTTGAAGTTGGAGATTCGGTATTGCTTAAAGTCTCCCCGTGGAAGGGACTTATAAGATTTGGAAAGAGAGGAAAGTTGATTCCAAGGCTTATTGGACCATTCAAAGTTCTTCAAAGGATTGGGAACCAAGCTTACAGGCTGGAATTGCTAGAAGAACTAGATGGTGTTCATAACACTTTCCATGTGTGTTATTTGAGGAAGTTCACACGAGAAGTTCCCGATATAATTCCACTTTCGGAGTTAAGGATGGATGAAAATAAGAGGTTAGTCAAAGAGCCTAAAGCAATTGTTGACCGTAAGAAAAATTAGTTGCGATGTAAGATGGTCGAATTAGTGCTTGTGCAATGGAAACATTCGAATGGGCTGAACCTCACCTGGGAAAACAGAGAGTGATATGATCAGTCGCTATCCACATCTGTTTGTTGATGCATGATTCTGAGATGGAATCATCCTAAGGAGGAGAGAATTGTAACGCTCGCATTTCTAGATAAGCATTATTATAATGATGTAGTAGTTAGGGTCAACAATTTTACCCTATTTTGAAGTATTGAAGAAGAATTACTTGAGTATTATGTGATTTATGTGAATTATGTGCAATATACGTGCTTATAATGATGTAACAAAATAATAATAAAAATATGCATAAAAAATAAAATAATAGATAGAACCAACATCTATGAAGAAATTTGTAGTGGCCGTGACAAGGATTCTAGAGATATAAAGAACGCTGAAATCCGATTTATAACGAAGAAGTTATGACTCGTCAAAGTTTTACGACAAAACCGGCATGAAGCTGTGTATCATAAAAAGTGAGTTGCGATAACATACTTTTTAGCCTTAGCAATCTGAAAGAAAGTCGCAGTATACGTTAAACCGAGAGCGTGCATATAGATAACGTCCAAATATGAGTTAGTTAGAGGAAGTTATGCTTTTTCTAAGATTTGGCATAGCAGTATGCAGACCGGAAATCGAATTTTAGATCGATTGATTTTTAGCCGACACAATCTAAACGAGAATCGGAGATATCGTTAATAGGAGCTCGATGATATAAATACATACAAAAACGGACGTTGGATGACAAAGTTATGAATTTTTAACGGACTTTATCTATCTAAGTCTGTTAAAATATAACTTTAAAAATAAAGTTAAAACTAGCCGACAGAGTCTAAATGAAAGTTGTGTCACTACCTACGCGTGGACATAAAGAACGTCAAAAACGGAGTTCGTATGCGAAAGTTACGGTATTTAGAAGATAATTAAATTATGAGTTAAGATGTGAGGATGACACATGGCACAATCATGGTCGTTGCTTCCTCCCCACGCCTTGCCACCGGATTGCGACACATATCCCACGTTCGCCCAACGTAGGGCTTGGTACGTGTTAGGTGCATTTCATGCATCCATTTTGTAGTTTTACTTAATAAAATTGCATTGCATTTAGGTTTAAAGTCATGCATTTTGCATATTCTTAGGGATTTTTCATGATGCAATTTCATTCACACACTTTTCTGATATTTCAGGGACTTTTGGAGGCAGGATCTTAATTGAGGTGATGAATAAGAGATATGGATGAAGTTTCAGGTCTTGTGGAGCATCAAGGAGGAAGATATCAAGAAAATGAAGATTTTAGTTTTACATAAGTTTACATGACCATGTAAATGCAAGCCTTGTGTTTACATGGGCCGTGTAAACGCATTCTATCAAGCATCAAACTTTGAAGGCCTGACCAAATTGAGCATTCTACTTTTTGTGTTTACACGGCCGTGTAAATGGTAGTGTTAGTTTACACGGGTTGAGTAAACGAGGTCGTCAGTTTAAAACAATTTATCTCATTTCTAAAAAGGTGCATCTGGTTCCAGAAGAGAGAGAGAGTCGATTTTGTGAGTTTTGGAGGCGATTTGCAGGAGCATTTTGAAGGCAATTATTGCTTGAAAACACTTGGATTTCATTTGGATTTTAATTTGTAAGACTATAATTTCAACTTCTAGGTTTGTTCTTTGTTCTAGTCATGAGTGGCTAGAAGCCTAACTCTCCAAATTCATGTATTGACAATTAAGTGTGTGAATTCAATTGTTTGACTTGGTGTTTGTTTTAAATGCTATCTAGTGAATTTGATTTTGTTTTAATTGAATGTTTGATTTCAATTCTAGTTCTTTTTGGCTAATTAAGTTAGGGTTGATTCATTCAAGTTATCTAATATGCAAAATCCGTAATTGTTTTGTCATATAGAACAAGTAACAAACACTAGATTGAACTTTCTTAAAATTATTCTGGTGTAAATCAAATTCATACATTCTTACACTTCCAAGCTTATGAGAAGTATTGAATGTAGTTGGTAAATTTCACACAAGCATAATGCAATCTTTCCACCTATTCTAAGAACTTGTTTAGATTAGGTTAGTTAGACTAGAATTAATTAAAGAATTAATTAAAGAACTTATTCTAGCAATTCACATTCACCATTTTAATTAATTAAAATAAGTTATTTAATTAATTCTAGTCTAACTAACATAATCTAAACAAGTTCTTAGAATAGGTGGAAAGATTGCATTATGCTTGTGTGAAATTTACCAACAACATTCAATACTTCTCATAAGCTTGGAAGTGTAAGAATGTATGAATTTGATTTACACTGGAATAATTTTAAGAAAGTTCAATCTAGTGTTTGTTACTTGTTCTATATGACAAAACAATTACAAATTTTGCATATTAGATAACTGGAATGAATCAACCCTAAATCAATTGGCTAAAAAGAACTAGAATTGAAATCAAACCTTCAATTAAAACAAAATCAAATTCACTAGATAGCATTTAAAACAAACACCAAGTCGAATGATTGAGTTCACACGCATAATTGTCAATACATGAAGTTGGAGAGTTAGGCTTCTAGCCACTCATGACTAGAACAAAGAACAAACCTAGAAGTTGAAATTAAAGTCTTACAAATTAAAATCCAAATGAAATCCAAGTGTTTTCAAGCAACAATTGCCTTCAAAATTCTCCTCCAAATCGCCTCCAGAACTCACAAAACCGAATCTCTCTCTTCAGGAACCCGTTGCACCTTTTTAGAAAGGAGATAATCTATTTTAATCTGACGACCTCGTTTACACAGCCCGTGTAAACTAACACTACCATTTACACGGCTGTGTAAACACAAAAAGTAGAATTCTCAATTTGGTCAGGCCTTCAAAGTTCAATGCTTGATAGAATGCGTTTACCCGACCCGTGTAAACACGAGGCTTGCATTTACTCGGCCATGTAAATTTCTGTAAAGCTAAAATCTTCATTTTCTTGATATCTTCCTCCTCGATGCTCCACAAGTCCTGAAACTTCATCCATATCTCTTATTCATCACCTTAATTAAGATCCTACCTCCAAAAGTCCCTGAAATATCAGAAAAGTGTGTGAATGAAATTGCATCATGAAAAATCCCGAAGAATATGCAAAATGCATGAGTTTAAACCTAAATGCAATGCACTTTTATGGAGTAAAACTACAAAATGGATGCATGAAATGCACCTAACAGTACGCCCCACGTACGAAAAAATTACGCCCCACGTACTCCCATTTCTCAACCTAGTAATAGAGGCATAAATTGTTGGATTAGGTGTCTAAGCTCACAACTATAATTTTTATATACTTGAATTGATAGTAGCACACTCCTTTTGGGTTGCCTTCATACTAGCAACTTGACAGGATGATTAATTGAGGAAAAGGAAGAATTTATCATTTTGAATTATAAATTGAAATACATGATTTATTAATGTAGTATGGAAATAATATATTAATTAGAAATCATATTATTAATTGATATTTAATCAGAAATTAATTTGGAATTAATTTTAGGATTAAAGGAATTAATTAGTAGTGCAGGGGCTGTTTTGCAATTTATTGATAGTTGTGGAATTTGGCTCTTGGGACATCCTTGGAGGGATGGATGAAATTCTATTGGGAAGGCCCTAGATATTTCGTTCAAGGCCTTAAGGATGAGGATCCATGAGCTGTTTAGGCCTTAAGCAAAGGGATTAGGGTTTCCTTATCTTAACCCTAGCTTTGGCCCTAAGCAACCAACAACTATATAAAGGGCATAACCCATTATGGATTTCGGATATGTTAGGCTTCTAAAACCCTAAGAAGATCATAAAATCATAGCCTCCTCCTTCTCTCTCATATCAGCCTCTTGCTTGGTGTGTTTGTGAGCCATTAGAGGTGTGACACTTATGACACTTGCTCTCAAAGTTCAAGATCTTCAAGGATTTTATTGTTATTACAATTAACAATCAAGGTATGTATCATAACCTTAGTTTTATGTTAATTTCGAAAATTATACTAGCCTCCTAGGGTTTCTAGGTTTTGTGTTCAATGCTTGTATATCTAATAGTGAAAGCATAGATCCTGCAAATTAGAGCTGTATGCACACATAGGATTGTTTGTTATGTATAAAACCCATCATAAATCACCCCATTTCCTCACACCAAATCCATTCTTTCTCTCTCTAATACCCTCCTTAGCCCCTCCCATTCCCTAGCACTTCCCAAGTGCTAGAAGAAGAGCTTTCGGCTCAGAAGTTTTGGCCCTGCAGAGCTCAGCTCCTAGCTAAAACCCCCTTGTAAGTGAGTTAAGCGTACCCTACTTTAAGTATAACTTATATTTAAGTTCATTATCGTTATTATGAACCTATAAACAAGATTTATCTATGAGTGTTACGACCCCTCTTTTGTATTTACTTATTTTGTGGAGAATACATGTACTAAGTATTATAAATTATACAAAATGCTATTATAATACCTTTTAACTGCTCATGGTACGGGGGATCTAGTTTGAAGGTCCGCATAAGGTTGTTGGATTTCAGAACAACTTAAATGCCAAAATGGTCCTGCCCTCCGGTGTTTCATATATGGCCCATATATGTACATAGTAGTTGAAAAGTATTGTTTAACACTTATATAATACAATAAAAACACTATTTCTCGTAGACCTTAAGTCGCAATAAATATTAGACTAAATCTAGTGATAATGATATTAGGTTTCGTCGAAGGAAAATAATATTGTTAGAAGCGATGCGCTGCCCGACTATGGAGTCGTCACTTTAACAAGTGAGTGTATTGGTTACTTTCATTTTACATATAGATACGAAGTATTTAATATGAATTATGTGTTGTGTGCATATTATATGTGTTCTTGATATCTATGCTGGATGGACAAAATATACATGTTTTATTCGATTTAAAGTATATATGTATTTTATACCTATAATTATGATGGGTAAAGATGGGTAGATGATATAGATGATGAAATAATTGATGAGAGGCCTCGATGTTTAAGCTGATTTAGTCATCTAACGGAGTATAGATGACGACCACGGGCTATTCTAGACAGTCCAATAGAACGCTGGCAGGCTCGCAACCTATAGGTGTTTTTGAACTACGTGTTCACCAGGTGTACTCATTCCCTTTCATGGTTGCCTTTTTGACATATATTGCTAATGAATCCCCTAAGTGTTGTTCATCCCAATGAAAATCCTTAGGCTAGGCTCCCTTAATTTAGATGTTTTAGGGACATGAAGTGAGGATAACGGGAACGGGTAACCGGGTTGATTGATTTGATGAAATTAAAAAACTTAATTATTATGGGTTGAAAACCTATATGCTAACTAGGCTCCCAAACCTGACTCACTTAGTTTTTCGTATTACAGGTAGTGGCAATTGTGACATCCCCAAAATCACGGCCAGAAAAGACCGATTTGTTTATGCTTTATAAAAATCAGAGTACTTCTTTAATAAAAGTGTCGCGGAATTTGTCCCCAGAAAAACATGATAAATACGTTATTAAAACATTTTCGATGAAACGTATTTTATTCATTTTAAAACGTTTGGGATGTCATCGTCAATACAGGAACATAAGCATAAACAGAACTTACATTCATTTACACTAATGATTTACATCTCCTTTATTCTCTCAGTGAATTATGTCTTCGTATTGATACCTGTGATACAAAGAAAACTGAGTGGGTCAGGCTTGGGAGCCTGGTGAGCATATAGGGTTTTCAACCCACAATAATACATTTATTATATTCAATTACCAACAATTGACCCAAATACCCATCCCCATTATCTTCTTTAAGGTTTTACCCTAAGAATCGATTATACTTCCTTTATTCATTCCTAAGGGTTTACCTGAGGAACTGGCTCACAGTCCATTTGCTACCACGGTTCATACAATAGGTACTACGTCGCATAGTCACCAGGGTTCGTACAATTGGCACTACGTCTCATAGTCACCAGGGCTTACACAATAGGCACTACGTCTCATAGTCACCTGGGTTCATACAAATGGCACTACGTCTCATAGTCACCACGGTTTACACAATAGGCACTACGTCTCATAGTCACCTGGGTTCATACAATTGTCACTACGTCTCATAGTCACCAGGGTTTACACAATAGGCACTACGTCTCATAGTCACCTGGGCTTACTCAATAGGCACTACGTCTCATAGTCACCTGGGCTTACTCAATAGGCACTACGTCTCATAGTCACCTGGGCTTACTCAATAGGCACGAAGTCGCATCGTCACCAACTATTCCATCTACCCATGTTCTACCCAACATTTTTTGTAGATATAAATACAAACACAATTTAAATCATTTAACACCCGTATAAAAACATCAATTCCAAATCCATCTCAAATAGATAATTAATATACAACACATAGCACGTATTTCATAGCTAATACTTTATATTTATGTATTAGGAGAAAGTAACTATGCACTCATGCATCTAAACAACAATATATATAAATATACACATAACACGTATTTTATAAAATACTTCATATTTATGTGTAAGATGAAAGTGACTATACACTCACTTGATCAGAAGATGATCTGACAGCACTACGTCTTGCAGAAGTAGTGTCTCTTCGTAGATCTGGAAGATCTTCACAAAAACCGGCTCCTCGCGGGCAGGGCTTCGGCTCGGGAATAACGCTCTTCGGGATTCTCGGGGCTTCGGATCTCACTTCGGGGCTCGGGAATGATACCGGGGCTTCGGGATATGATTGGCACGCAAATCGAGGCAAAACTTAGAGAGAGTGAAGAGTTTGAACAAGAGAAAATGGCTGATTTCGAGTTCTATTTATAGGCTGAGGGTCTGGGATTACGCGGGGCGTAATCTCAAATTACGCAGGGCGTACTCAGTACGCGGGGCGTACTCGCTTACGCGGGGCGTACTTTGACGTCACTGCATGCGTCGATCTGTGGCACTCGAGTATTGGTCAGACAAGTTGCATCCGACTGAGTACGCGGGGCGTACTCAATTACGCGGGGCGTAATTGACTCGTCGAACTTCTAAATTGCGTAACTTTCGCATACGAGCTCCGTTTTCGACGTTCTTTATATCCACGCGAAGGTCAGACCATACTCTACAACTTTCATTTAGACTCCGTCGGCTAATTTTGACTTTTATTTTTATTATTTATTTTTAGAAGGCTAGGACATAAAAACTTCGTTATAAATTCATAACTTCTTCGTCTGACGTCCGTTCTCGCCTAACTTTTCATCGTTTCGCTACTAACAACGAGATCTTCGATTCTCATTTAGATTGTTTCGGCTAAAAACCGCTCGATCTCAAATCGAGTATTTGGGCTGCATACTGCTAAGTCAAAACTTAGAAAAATCATAACTTCCTCATACGAAGTCAGATTTGGGCGTTCCTTTTATGCACGCTCTCGGTTTAACGAAATCTACGACTTTTGTTTAGATCGCTAAGGCTAAATATCGCTCTAACATAAATTCACTTTTTACGTCATTCAGCATCGTGCCGGTTCTGTCGCGAAACTTCGACAGGTCATAACTTCTTCGTTATAATTCGGATTTCGACGCTCTTTATATGTACGGAATCCTTGTAACATATACTATAACCTAGTTAAGATTATTCATTCTAAATAATCTTCTATCAGAAACTCATTTTTTGACGCTTATCGTCTTTAAATTGACTAGCCCCGATCTACGGGCGTTACAATTATCTCCCCCTTAGGATGATTACGTCCCGGAATCATCAACGAAATAGGGCTTGTATAATGATTCCATATGTCATCCTTCCATCCTAAGTAATCACCGTGATGCTCAATCTTGCACCTGCTCTTCGTACTATGTTGGCTTTCAATCGTAACCTTTGAGTTACAAAATAGGTCCTTATTGAGGACTCCTTTTTCTTCTCAGGATAAATACTTTCCTTTATCTGTTGTAACAAACCGATGGGTCGTGCTCTACTGACCTCTCATCGCATGATGTAATGCTTAGACTTTGGTCTCTTAGAGTTAAATTCCAAAATGGAATATACCTTCCTTCATATTCTAATGCGATATAATCACATTTCAGCATGTAGCATTTCTACCTACAAACTTCTTTTAACAACGAGAGCGACACTATCAATCGCATTAACTTCAACCTTCTGACTTAAGTCAGATGTTACATCTAACTCGGTCCTCTAGACCACGTAACAAACTCCTCATAGTCGAACTCAAATTTAAACATGACCACTAGGGTCGGAACAAGAACCATCTTACTAGTCATTACCGAAACAATGGTAATGACATACCAGAATAAAGTGGAATCAATCACTAGCTTCTTGGTAACCTTGTGACTTTCCCTGATCCAAGTGCGAGTCCTGTGCTTCCGGTAGTATATGCATCTACTACCTTTCACGCCTACTCATACTCGTCCCAAGTATTGTCCCGCAGTCGACCAAGTCACCATACAAGAAAATCACAAAACAATTTAACACATACGAATGTGTCCAAATAATCATAAACAATTTCCCTAGACTCTACTAGGACTTCTTCATTGCTCAATCTTCAATCATCAACTCTAATTCAACTCGATTGGTGATGGAAATACCAGACGATGAGACAACTTCAAGAATTTCACCAATCGTTCCATCATCCCGCCAATCAAATGTGTACTTCAGACGTACCGTACTCCTCTAAACGTACTGTTATTTCATAAGACATACTCTAAAGGCAGGATACCACTCTTATGATATCTTCCGATAGGTGTCATTCACTATCATAAGCCTTCTTTATTTCTTCCATTTACTCAATTCTCTACAAGTCTTCACCATGACCTTTTGTACATCCAAGCAGACATTCGGTGTACCAAGCGAGAATTTTAAGATAAGAAAGCTTTAATTACGATAAACTTATAAATCTCCTTATCACTCCGAAACATTTACATGCTAGTTCTAATATCGTAGTCATACGCTTAGAATCCTACACACATAAGGTTTCCAAATCCGGTCGGCAACAGACCATAGATCCGAACAAATAATAGCATCAATATAGCTATCACACAAAATATTTAGCACATAAAAGCATTTTAGGCATCACTCCTAAAATAAACTAGTGCTTGTGTCAATTTAGGTGTACTACCTAACATATTTTAGACACACTCCTCACAATCATTACTTAGCATTCTAAGTTTAAGTCTAGAAATTTCCTACAAATTCCTAGTTCGCTTAAACTAATGCTCTGATACCAACTGTGACATCCCCAAAATCACGGCCAGAAAAGACCGATTTGTTTATGCTTTATAAAAATCAGAGTACTTCTTTAATAAAAGTGTCGCGGAATTTGTCCCCAGAAAAACATGATAAATACGTTATTAAAACATTTTCGATGAAACGTATTTTATTCATTTTAAAACGTTTGGGATGTCATCGTCAATACAGGAACATAAGCATAAACAGAACTTACATTCATTTACACTAATGATTTACATCTCCTTTATTCTCTCAGTGAATTATGTCTTCGTATTGATACCTGTGATACAAAGAAAACTGAGTGGGTCAGGCTTGGGAGCCTGGTGAGCATATAGGGTTTTCAACCCACAATAATACATTTATTATATTCAATTACCAACAATTGACCCAAATACCCATCCCCATTATCTTCTTTAAGGTTTTACCCTAAGAATCGATTATACTTCCTTTATTCATTCCTAAGGGTTTACCTGAGGAACTGGCTCACAGTCCATTTGCTACCACGGTTCATACAATAGGTACTACGTCGCATAGTCACCAGGGTTCGTACAATTGGCACTACGTCTCATAGTCACCAGGGCTTACACAATAGGCACTACGTCTCATAGTCACCTGGGTTCATACAAATGGCACTACGTCTCATAGTCACCACGGTTTACACAATAGGCACTACGTCTCATAGTCACCTGGGTTCATACAATTGTCACTACGTCTCATAGTCACCAGGGTTTACACAATAGGCACTACGTCTCATAGTCACCTGGGCTTACTCAATAGGCACTACGTCTCATAGTCACCTGGGCTTACTCAATAGGCACTACGTCTCATAGTCACCTGGGCTTACTCAATAGGCACGAAGTCGCATCGTCACCAACTATTCCATCTACCCATGTTCTACCCAACATTTTTTGTAGATATAAATACAAACACAATTTAAATCATTTAACACCCGTATAAAAACATCAATTCCAAATCCATCTCAAATAGATAATTAATATACAACACATAGCACGTATTTCATAGCTAATACTTTATATTTATGTATTAGGAGAAAGTAACTATGCACTCATGCATCTAAACAACAATATATATAAATATACACATAACACGTATTTTATAAAATACTTCATATTTATGTGTAAGATGAAAGTGACTATACACTCACTTGATCAGAAGATGATCTGACAGCACTACGTCTTGCAGAAGTAGTGTCTCTTCGTAGATCTGGAAGATCTTCACAAAAACCGGCTCCTCGCGGGCAGGGCTTCGGCTCGGGAATAACGCTCTTCGGGATTCTCGGGGCTTCGGATCTCACTTCGGGGCTCGGGAATGATACCGGGGCTTCGGGATATGATTGGCACGCAAATCGAGGCAAAACTTAGAGAGAGGGAAGAGTTTGAACAAGAGAAAATGGCTGATTTCGAGTTCTATTTATAGGCTGAGGGTCTGGGATTACGCGGGGCGTAATCTCAAATTACGCAGGGCGTACTCAGTACGCGGGGCATACTTTGACGTCACTGCATGCGTCGATCTGTGGCACTCGAGTATTGGTCAGACAAGTTGCATCCGACTGAGTACGCGGGGCGTACTCAATTACGCGGGGCGTAATTGACTCGTCGAACTTCTAAATTGCGTAACTTTCGCATACGAGCTCCGTTTTCGACGTTCTTTATATCCACGCGAAGGTCAGACCATACTCTACAACTTTCATTTAGACTCCGTCGGCTAATTTTGACTTTTATTTTTATTATTTATTTTTAGAAGGCTAGGACATAAAAACTTCGTTATAAATTCATAACTTCTTCGTCTGACGTCCGTTCTCGCCTAACTTTTCATCGTTTCGCTACTAACAACGAGATCTTCGATTCTCATTTAGATTGTTTCGGCTAAAAACCGCTCGATCTCAAATCGAGTATTTGGGCTGCATACTGCTAAGTCAAAACTTAGAAAAATCATAACTTCCTCATACGAAGTCAGATTTGGGCGTTCCTTTTATGCACGCTCTCGGTTTAACGAAATCTACGACTTTTGTTTAGATCGCTAAGGCTAAATATCGCTCTAACATAAATTCACTTTTTACGTCATTCAGCATCGTGCCGGTTCTGTCGCGAAACTTCGACAGGTCATAACTTCTTCGTTATAATTCGGATTTCGACGCTCTTTATATGTACGGAATCCTTGTAACATATACTATAACCTAGTTAAGATTATTCATTCTAAATAATCTTATATCAGAAACTCATTTTTTGACGCTTATCGTCTTTAAATTGACTAGCCCCGATCTACGGGCGTTACAATTATCTCCCCCTTAGGATGATTACGTCCCGGAATCATCAACGAAATAGGGCTTGTATAATGATTCCATATGTCATCCTTCCATCCTAAGTAATCACCGTGATGCTCAATCTTGCACCTGCTCTTCGTACTATGTTGGCTTTCAATCGTAACCTTTGAGTTACAAAATAGGTCCTTATTGAGGACTCCTTTTTCTTCTCAGGATAAATACTTTCCTTTATCTGTTGTAACAGACCGATGGGTCGTGCTCTACTGACCTCTCATCGCATGATGTAATGCTTAGACTTTGGTCTCTTAGAGTTAAATTCCAAAATGGAATATACCTTCCTTCATATTCTAATGCGATATAATCACATTTCAGCATGTAGCATTTCTACCTACAAACTTCTTTTAACAACGAGAGCGACACTATCAATCGCATTAACTTCAACCTTCTGACTTAAGTCAGATGTTACATCTAACTCGGTCCTCTAGACCACGTAACAAACTCCTCATAGTCGAACTCAAATTTAAACATGACCACTAGGGTCGGAACAAGAACCATCTTACTAGTCATTACCGAAACAATGGTAATGACATACCAGAATAAAGTGGAATCAATCACTAGCTTCTTGGTAACCTTGTGACTTTCCCTGATCCAAGTGCGAGTCCTGTGCTTCCGGTAGTATATGCATCTACTACCTTTCACACCTACTCATACTCGTCCCAAGTATTGTCCCGCAGTCGACCAAGTCACCATACAAGAAAATCACAAAACAATTTAACACATACGAATGTGTCCAAATAATCATAAACAATTTCCCTAGACTCTACTAGGACTTCTTCATTGCTCAATCTTCAATCATCAACTCTAATTCAACTCGATTGGTGATGGAAATACCAGACGATGAGACAACTTCAAGAATTTCACCAATCGTTCCATCATCCCGCCAATCAAATGTGTACTTCAGACGTACCGTACTCCTCTAAACGTACTGTTATTTCATAAGACATACTCTAAAGGCAGGATACCACTCTTATGATATCTTCCGATAGGTGTCATTCACTATCATAAGCCTTCTTTATTTCTTCCATTTACTCAATTCTCTACAAGTCTTCACCATGACCTTTTGTACATCCAAGCAGACATTCGGTGTACCAAGCGAGAATTTTAAGATAAGAAAGCTTTAATTACGATAAACTTATAAATCTCCTTATCACTCCGAAACATTTACATGCTAGTTCTAATATCGTAGTCATACGCTTAGAATCCTACACACATAAGGTTTCCAAATCCGGTCGGCAACAGACCATAGATCCGAACAAATAATAGCATCAATATAGCTATCACACAAAATATTTAGCACATAAAAGCATTTTAGGCATCACTCCTAAAATAAACTAGTGCTTGTGTCAATTTAGGTGTACTACCTAACATATTTTAGACACACTCCTCACAATCATTACTTAGCATTCTAAGTTTAAGTCTAGAAATTTCCTACAAATTCCTAGTTCGCTTAAACTAATGCTCTGATACCAACTGTGACATCCCCAAAATCACGGCCAGAAAAGACCGATTTGTTTATGCTTTATAAAAATCAGAGTACTTCTTTAATAAAAGTGTCGCGGAATTTGTCCCCAGAAAAACATGATAAATACGTTATTAAAACATTTTCGATGAAACGTATTTTATTCATTTTAAAACGTTTGGGATGTCATCGTCAATACAGGAACATAAGCATAAACAGAACTTACATTCATTTACACTAATGATTTACATCTCCTTTATTCTCTCAGTGAATTATGTCTTCGTATTGATATCTGTGATACAAAGAAAACTGAGTGGGTCAGGCTTGGGAGCCTGGTGAGCATATAGGGTTTTCAACCCACAATAATACATTTATTATATTCAATTACCAACAATTGACCCAAATACCCATCCCCATTATCTTCTTTAAGGTTTTACCCTAAGAATCGATTATACTTCCTTTATTCATTCCTAAGGGTTTACCTGAGGAACTGGCTCACAGTCCATTTGCTACCACGGTTCATACAATAGGTACTACGTCGCATAGTCACCAGGGTTCGTACAATTGGCACTACGTCTCATAGTCACCAGGGCTTACACAATAGGCACTACGTCTCATAGTCACCTGGGTTCATACAAATGGCACTACGTCTCATAGTCACCACGGTTTACACAATAGGCACTACGTCTCATAGTCACCTGGGTTCATACAATTGTCACTACGTCTCATAGTCACCAGGGTTTACACAATAGGCACTACGTCTCATAGTCACCTGGGCTTACTCAATAGGCACTACGTCTCATAGTCACCTGGGCTTACTCAATAGGCACTACGTCTCATAGTCACCTGGGCTTACTCAATAGGCACGAAGTCGCATCGTCACCAACTATTCCATCTACCCATGTTCTACCCAACATTTTTTGTAGATATAAATACAAACACAATTTAAATCATTTAACACCCGTATAAAAACATCAATTCCAAATCCATCTCAAATAGATAATTAATATACAACACATAGCACGTATTTCATAGCTAATACTTTATATTTATGTATTAGGAGAAAGTAACTATGCACTCATGCATCTAAACAACAATATATATAAATATACACATAACACGTATTTTATAAAATACTTCATATTTATGTGTAAGATGAAAGTGACTATACACTCACTTGATCAGAAGATGATCTGACAGCACTACGTCTTGCAGAAGTAGTGTCTCTTCGTAGATCTGGAAGATCTTCACAAAAACCGGCTCCTCGCGGGCAGGGCTTCGGCTCGGGAATAACGCTCTTCGGGATTCTCGGGGCTTCGGATCTCACTTCGGGGCTCGGGAATGATACCGGGGCTTCGGGATATGATTGGCACGCAAATCGAGGCAAAACTTAGAGAGAGGGAAGAGTTTGAACAAGAGAAAATGGCTGATTTCGAGTTCTATTTATAGGCTGAGGGTCTGGGATTACGCGGGGCGTAATCTCAAATTACGCAGGGCGTACTCAGTACGCGGGGCGTACTCGCTTACGCGGGGCGTACTTTGACGTCACTGCATGCGTCGATCTGTGGCACTCGAGTATTGGTCAGACAAGTTGCATCCGACTGAGTACGCGGGGCGTACTCAATTACGCGGGGCGTAATTGACTCGTCGAACTTCTAAATTGCGTAACTTTCGCATACGAGCTCCGTTTTCGACGTTCTTTATATCCACGCGAAGGTCAGACCATACTCTACAACTTTCATTTAGACTCCGTCGGCTAATTTTGACTTTTATTTTTATTATTTATTTTTAGAAGGCTAGGACATAAAAACTTCGTTATAAATTCATAACTTCTTCGTCTGACGTCCGTTCTCGCCTAACTTTTCATCGTTTCGCTACTAACAACGAGATCTTCGATTCTCATTTAGATTGTTTCGGCTAAAAACCGCTCGATCTCAAATCGAGTATTTGGGCTGCATACTGCTAAGTCAAAACTTAGAAAAATCATAACTTCCTCATACGAAGTCAGATTTGGGCGTTCCTTTTATGCACGCTCTCGGTTTAACGAAATCTACGACTTTTGTTTAGATCGCTAAGGCTAAATATCGCTCTAACATAAATTCACTTTTTACGTCATTCAGCATCGTGCCGGTTCTGTCGCGAAACTTCGACAGGTCATAACTTCTTCGTTATAATTCGGATTTCGACGCTCTTTATATGTACGGAATCCTTGTAACATATACTATAACCTAGTTAAGATTATTCATTCTAAATAATCTTCTATCAGAAACTCATTTTTTGACGCTTATCGTCTTTAAATTGACTAGCCCCGATCTACGGGCGTTACAATTATCTCCCCCTTAGGATGATTACGTCCCGGAATCATCAACGAAATAGGGCTTGTATAATGATTCCATATGTCATCCTTCCATCCTAAGTAATCACCGTGATGCTCAATCTTGCACCTGCTCTTCGTACTATGTTGGCTTTCAATCGTAACCTTTGAGTTACAAAATAGGTCCTTATTGAGGACTCCTTTTTCTTCTCAGGATAAATACTTTCCTTTATCTGTTGTAACAGACCGATGGGTCGTGCTCTACTGACCTCTCATCGCATGATGTAATGCTTAGACTTTGGTCTCTTAGAGTTAAATTCCAAAATGGAATATACCTTCCTTCATATTCTAATGCGATATAATCACATTTCAGCATGTAGCATTTCTACCTACAAACTTCTTTTAACAACGAGAGCGACACTATCAATCGCATTAACTTCAACCTTCTGACTTAAGTCAGATGTTACATCTAACTCGGTCCTCTAGACCACGTAACAAACTCCTCATAGTCGAACTCAAATTTAAACATGACCACTAGGGTCGGAACAAGAACCATCTTACTAGTCATTACCGAAACAATGGTAATGACATACCAGAATAAAGTGGAATCAATCACTAGCTTCTTGGTAACCTTGTGACTTTCCCTGATCCAAGTGCGAGTCCTGTGCTTCCGGTAGTATATGCATCTACTACCTTTCACACCTACTCATACTCGTCCCAAGTATTGTCCCGCAGTCGACCAAGTCACCATACAAGAAAATCACAAAACAATTTAACACATACGAATGTGTCCAAATAATCATAAACAATTTCCCTAGACTCTACTAGGACTTCTTCATTGCTCAATCTTCAATCATCAACTCTAATTCAACTCGATTGGTGATGGAAATACCAGACGATGAGACAACTTCAAGAATTTCACCAATCGTTCCATCATCCCGCCAATCAAATGTGTACTTCAGACGTACCGTACTCCTCTAAACGTACTGTTATTTCATAAGACATACTCTAAAGGCAGGATACCACTCTTATGATATCTTCCGATAGGTGTCATTCACTATCATAAGCCTTCTTTATTTCTTCCATTTACTCAATTCTCTACAAGTCTTCACCATGACCTTTTGTACATCCAAGCAGACATTCGGTGTACCAAGCGAGAATTTTAAGATAAGAAAGCTTTAATTACGATAAACTTATAAATCTCCTTATCACTCCGAAACATTTACATGCTAGTTCTAATATCGTAGTCATACGCTTAGAATCCTACACACATAAGGTTTCCAAATCCGGTCGGCAACAGACCATAGATCCGAACAAATAATAGCATCAATATAGCTATCACACAAAATATTTAGCACATAAAAGCATTTTAGGCATCACTCCTAAAATAAACTAGTGCTTGTGTCAATTTAGGTGTACTACCTAACATATTTTAGACACACTCCTCACAATCATTACTTAGCATTCTAAGTTTAAGTCTAGAAATTTCCTACAAATTCCTAGTTCGCTTAAACTAATGCTCTGATACCAACTGTGACATCCCCAAAATCACGGCCAGAAAAGACCGATTTGTTTATGCTTTATAAAAATCAGAGTACTTCTTTAATAAAAGTGTCGCGGAATTTGTCCCCAGAAAAACATGATAAATACGTTATTAAAACATTTTCGATGAAACGTATTTTATTCATTTTAAAACGTTTGGGATGTCATCGTCAATACAGGAACATAAGCATAAACAGAACTTACATTCATTTACACTAATGATTTACATCTCCTTTATTCTCTCAGTGAATTATGTCTTCGTATTGATATCTGTGATACAAAGAAAACTGAGTGGGTCAGGCTTGGGAGCCTGGTGAGCATATAGGGTTTTCAACCCACAATAATACATTTATTATATTCAATTACCAACAATTGACCCAAATACCCATCCCCATTATCTTCTTTAAGGTTTTACCCTAAGAATCGATTATACTTCCTTTATTCATTCCTAAGGGTTTACCTGAGGAACTGGCTCACAGTCCATTTGCTACCACGGTTCATACAATAGGTACTACGTCGCATAGTCACCAGGGTTCGTACAATTGGCACTACGTCTCATAGTCACCAGGGCTTACACAATAGGCACTACGTCTCATAGTCACCTGGGTTCATACAAATGGCACTACGTCTCATAGTCACCACGGTTTACACAATAGGCACTACGTCTCATAGTCACCTGGGTTCATACAATTGTCACTACGTCTCATAGTCACCAGGGTTTACACAATAGGCACTACGTCTCATAGTCACCTGGGCTTACTCAATAGGCACTACGTCTCATAGTCACCTGGGCTTACTCAATAGGCACTACGTCTCATAGTCACCTGGGCTTACTCAATAGGCACGAAGTCGCATCGTCACCAACTATTCCATCTACCCATGTTCTACCCAACATTTTTTGTAGATATAAATACAAACACAATTTAAATCATTTAACACCCGTATAAAAACATCAATTCCAAATCCATCTCAAATAGATAATTAATATACAACACATAGCACGTATTTCATAGCTAATACTTTATATTTATGTATTAGGAGAAAGTAACTATGCACTCATGCATCTAAACAACAATATATATAAATATACACATAACACGTATTTTATAAAATACTTCATATTTATGTGTAAGATGAAAGTGACTATACACTCACTTGATCAGAAGATGATCTGACAGCACTACGTCTTGCAGAAGTAGTGTCTCTTCGTAGATCTGGAAGATCTTCACAAAAACCGGCTCCTCGCGGGCAGGGCTTCGGCTCGGGAATAACGCTCTTCGGGATTCTCGGGGCTTCGGATCTCACTTCGGGGCTCGGGAATGATACCGGGGCTTCGGGATATGATTGGCACGCAAATCGAGGCAAAACTTAGAGAGAGGGAAGAGTTTGAACAAGAGAAAATGGCTGATTTCGAGTTCTATTTATAGGCTGAGGGTCTGGGATTACGCGGGGCGTAATCTCAAATTACGCAGGGCGTACTCAGTACGCGGGGCGTACTCGCTTACGCGGGGCGTACTTTGACGTCACTGCATGCGTCGATCTGTGGCACTCGAGTATTGGTCAGACAAGTTGCATCCGACTGAGTACGCGGGGCGTACTCAATTACGCGGGGCGTAATTGACTCGTCGAACTTCTAAATTGCGTAACTTTCGCATACGAGCTCCGTTTTCGACGTTCTTTATATCCACGCGAAGGTCAGACCATACTCTACAACTTTCATTTAGACTCCGTCGGCTAATTTTGACTTTTATTTTTATTATTTATTTTTAGAAGGCTAGGACATAAAAACTTCGTTATAAATTCATAACTTCTTCGTCTGACGTCCGTTCTCGCCTAACTTTTCATCGTTTCGCTACTAACAACGAGATCTTCGATTCTCATTTAGATTGTTTCGGCTAAAAACCGCTCGATCTCAAATCGAGTATTTGGGCTGCATACTGCTAAGTCAAAACTTAGAAAAATCATAACTTCCTCATACGAAGTCAGATTTGAGCGTTCCTTTTATGCACGCTCTCGGTTTAACGAAATCTACGACTTTTGTTTAGATCGCTAAGGCTAAATATCGCTCTAACATAAATTCACTTTTTACGTCATTCAGCATCGTGCCGGTTCTGTCGCGAAACTTCGACAGGTCATAACTTCTTCGTTATAATTCGGATTTCGACGCTCTTTATATGTACGGAATCCTTGTAACATATACTATAACCTAGTTAAGATTATTCATTCTAAATAATCTTCTATCAGAAACTCATTTTTTGATGCTTATCGTCTTTAAATTGACTAGCCCCGATCTACGGGCGTTACAGCAATAGAGCACATGAGTGATGATCTGATGAGAGATTAATGGATTATAGGCCATTAGAATAATAGATGTTGTAAGGCCTGTACTGTTTCTGTTTATGCTTATGTACTGTATTGATAATGACATCCTAGCGTTTTTAATATAATGAAAACACATTTCTTCGGAAATGCTTTGATAATTTACTTGTCATATTTTTGGGAACAAATTTCGCAACATATTTCTTCAAAAGGATGCTCTGATTTTCAAATAAAGCATAAACAAATCGGTCTTTTCTGGCCGTGAAATTGGGGATGTCACAGTCATTAATGTCAACAATAACATTCTTTCAGAATGAATTCTCTTCTAGGTTTTCATATATGGGTTCGTGTTTTGTTTATGGACCCACTCATTTAAAATACAACAAAGTTGTATAGAGTATAAAGAACGAGAGTGTATTCGTCTAGAATACACTCTCATTTTGTTAGAATATATTTTCATTATTCTAGAATAAACTCTCATTCTACTAGAATACACTCTTGTTCTCCATGTTGTAGACAACTTTGTTGTATTTTAAATGAGTGGGTCGTGAAACAAAATACGAACCCATACATGAAAATTTAGATGCAAATTCATTCTGAAAAAAATATCATTGTTGATATTAATAACGAATTTAATTAGTTTCCATAAAAAAAAGAATTATAATTATGGATATAATTTAATATACATATAATCATGGAAATCATTTAATATCTATCTTTATTTGATTAAATAATAATTTATTTTTACTAAATTTTTATTGGTGTATTATAGCAGAAAATAGATGTGAGAAACATTTGGACCTAGTTCTTTCTCTCTCTCTCTCTCTCTCTCTCTCTATATATATATATATATATATATATATATATATATATATATATATATATATATATATATATAGAGAGAGAGAGAGAGAGAGAGAATACATTATAGCCTCACCTAAACTTAGGTACTAAGCCTCATGAAAATACGTTGTTTTACTACATAAAGATTTTGATTAGGGGATTCGCGATTAACACTTGAAGATGTAGATTCATGATGTATACAATAGTTTTGATAAGGAAACAAGAACACTGATTATGTTTGACTTTTGTGATGATGGAAAATAATATTGTTCATTAATGTGAAGTAATAAATGATAACGGATGAAAGAAAACAAGGATGGTAAAACGATAATAAAGGGAAGAAATGTTATTGGGGACGATATAATTACCAAGTGAAAACCAAATCGTGTATAATTACTAAGTTAAAACGACATATGTTAAAGGTTTAATACCTAAACTTAGGTGGGGCTGTAATGTATATTCTCTATCCCCATATATATATATATATATATATATATATATATATATATATATATATATATATATATATATATATATATATATATATATATATATATATATATATATATATATATATATATATATATATATAGGGAAGGGTTTATTGGAAAACAAAAAAACCCTAAAAAGCATAAAAAAAAATACATAGAGATCACAAAACTTTTTTTGAAATTTTTTTTTGAAAAAATCGCAACTTTTTATACAAAACCGGTGAAAAAAATTTTTGAAAAAACTTTTGTTTTTTTTTTACAAAAAAATTTAATTTTTTATTTTTTTTCAGCGAATTTAAACAAAAACCTACGATTTTTTAAAAAAAAAATCAGAAAAAAAATTTGTGATCTCTAAGTATTTTTTTATGTATTTTTATGATTTTTAGGGTTTTTTTTCCATAGAACCTAAACCTCTCTCTCTCTCTCTCTCTCTCTCTCTCTCTCTCTCTCTATATATATATATATATATATATATATATATATATATATATATATATATATATATATATATATAGAGAGAGAGAGAGAGAGAGAGAGAGAGAGAGAGACTAATCATTATAGTCTTACAAACAAAATTTTTGTAAATTAATAAATTTTTAAAAACCTTTGATTAGTTAATATGATTTTAAATTATCAATAATGTTTTTATTTTCGAGCTTGATTTCTATCGGTATTAACCTAGTTGAATAAATAAAACTCTCCCTTTATAACTCTCTCTTAGAACATTTTTATTGTTATTTACTTACATGAGTCGTATCCCTTTTGTTTTCTTGAATTTTGATTTAAAGGGTATGGCTAGAGTGAGGCGTGTTAATAAATTTGTGCTGAAAGTTTGGTATAAAAATCACGAAATATCATATATTTTGGTCTTTTGCATACAACCCTCCTCAATTACTGTTGCTTCTATTTCCTACCCTTCCCGCACAAAAATTTCTTTTCACTTCTAATTCATATTTGGTATTTACTTGTCTTCTTAATCCAACATACTATTTAAAATTTTATATTATTATCAATTTTTTTCTTTTTGGATTTCACAGTGTCTTTTGATAAATGGTGTTCCTCAAAGTTTCTTGTGTGCCGATCTTTTTATAACTTTTGCACGAAACCTTCTCAAAATATATCAATAAGTTGTGGAGGTCACTACAAAATGAATAAAACAAAACAAATAAACTTGTTTTTGTCATATAATGTGAACATTCTAAAAATATACCAATGAGTTGTGGAGGTCACTACAAAGTGAGAATAGCTTTTTTTTCAAAAAGACGTGGTACCAAAGATGGAATGTGGTGCACATTATATGACAAAAACAAGTTTATTTGTTTTGTGTTTATTCATTTTCAAATGACTAAATGAGTTGTAATGTTGTCTTTTTCAAATGGCATCTTATCACAACTTGGGTGATGCATGACACACAATTTGAACTAAGTTATAAACTGCATTTGTCTTTATAAAGAACTTATGCATTCTAGAACATTTGTTTAATATAAATCAATATGTGTAATGCCTTTGAAATTGATATCGTAGATGTTTTCTTTGTTCTGATCGAAGGTCACAAAGCAACAACGTTAACATATAATTCATCCATAGGTAATAACATAGAATGCATTTACTAGTAGTTTTATGATTGATTGAAAAAAAAAAGATATCTTCATGCATCATTTAAATGGCAAGGCTTGAGTTTTAATGGTAATAAACTGACTTGTTCACAAAAATTCAGTTTGATTCAGTTTTATGGTTTAGATCACTTTCTAGAAAATATGAACATACAAAATGATATGATGGGTATCCAATGGCAGATCCAAATGATTAGCAAAGGCAATCCAAGTATATCTTAACCGATGCAAAGCATACTCGAAGAAATATCAAACAATTGATCCCACAAATTAGTGTAAAACCCAACAAAAAACAGATAACTAACTAGGATGCAAAAATACGATAATATGACTAATAATGAGAGCAACACATACCAAGATATAGCAAATATAAATAGAAAACAATTAAGTTACGAGGCATGATCAATTAATGTGGGTCCATATCAGGGAGATGGTGTACATCCACGGTGAGAAATAGATGAATTGTATTAGTAATCAACAATCAAATAAGGGTTACATATCACGTACAAATAACCAAAGTGAAGATACAAAATGCTAATCTTCAAAGAAATTGAGAAAAGAGAAAGAAGGTCAAAAATGACCCAAAATGTCTTAAATCGACAAACAACAAATCAATGCTACTTTAGATGGTCGTTCAAGTCATAGAACGAAGTAGCAATCTAGTACACGAACTAGCAGAAAACATTATGGAAAAGAAGCAATTCCATGTTACTTCAGTTGCTAGATCCATGTGGCACGACAACTAGTAAAAACTTAAAATATCTTTCATTCTTTCGGTCATACTCAAATTTCTTGAATAGTTGTAAATAGAAAGCATTGTATATCACAAAAAAATGATATACATATGTCATGTTCATAACCTTTTCTTGTGCATAATTTGAGTTCCAATATGTGGATAGAGTTATATGTTTATAACTGAATGGTTTTATTTTTGGGATTTTCTTTTACCATCAATTTCATCATTGATTGCCATACATCAAATCACAACCACTTTCGCAACCAATTTATCACTAGTTCATAGGTTTCGGATGTTCAAATTCACGAATAATTTAAAATTGGTGTTAGAAGAATAAAACTTACAACACATGTATCTTTACATACTATCCTTGTAAATCTATGAAAAAACCAAATGCAAAACTTAAAACATGTTGCCCTTGTTTTTATGTTTATTTATGTATGGTACAATAAGGTGTTTGTTTTTTTTTTTTGAGCAAAATGCATGCAGTCTGTGAACTATATTTGTAGAAGAAGAGGTAGACCAAATGTCTGCAGTCTGAAAAAAAGACCGTCTGTTTTTTTAATATCTGCAGGCTACTAAAATAAACTTACATCTAAATAAACAATTTTTTTTTAAACTTCAAAGTGATTTTTTAAATATTTTTATGACTTTGTTATAAATAATTAACAAATCTAAATCAACTTTTATATATTATGGTATAAAAAGTGAAAATAAAATAGTACGAATTAAAGTATATATTTGATAAAAACCAACAATTTTGGTCGGAAATTATACATAAACATTGTAATTGGGAATCAAAGAATTTGATACATAAATTGCTAGAAATAAACTTCAACTTTCTTAATTAAATCAATTAAAAATGTACCATAAATATTTTCTTAAGAAATTGACGATATTATATTAAATAATGTTTTATAAAATTTGACACAAAAAATATAAGAATATATTATGATTTTTTTATATTTATATAAACAACTTCAACGACCATTATTGTAATAAATCTTTATTTATAAATTTGTCAAAAATGTCTTGTTGGTGTTGTCGAACCTTTTTTTAAAGTATTGTAATTTTTTTTCAAATTTTTTATCATTAATAAAGTTAGGATAAATATAAAATTAAGAAAAAATAAAAAAAATAAAGATATATGTGTTTTTTTAGGCTAAAAGATGTCTGAAAACTCTGGTCCATATATACGCCAGAAGAGGGCGCACATACATTTTTAGGTCTGCAGTCTTCAAAAAAAAAAAAAACAGTCTGCGAATACTAGTGTTTGTGTGTGATTTGCACGTCGCAAACAGAAGAGGCCAAGAAAATCTGTAGACAAAAAACAAACAACACATAAGTGTTGCTCTCTCTCTCTCTCTCCCTCTCTCTCTCTCTCTCTCTCTCTCTCTCTCTATATATATATATATATATATATATATATATATATATATATATATACATAGGGCTAAGTTATAATGTGGATGACCAACTATTGTGCGGACGTGTGGACAGTGCTATTCGACGAGAATTACTAAGAGAATAGGGTTAGTAAATGTGAATACGTTCAACCTCACACAATTATCGTCATTTTCATGCATTCTTACTAATTATTATTCATTTTTGTTCTCACGCATCGTTTTTCGTTAATTTTTATTCTTATAGAATACGACTCAATAAACATCTGGACAATATTCTAACATAATGAGAATAATAATAAAAAAAATTTATAATAACCTTATAGACAATTTAATTGGTGAAATGTGTGATAATGACAATAGTAATGTAAGATTGAACGTATTCATATTATCAAACAATTTGTCATTATCACAAAATAACATTGTCCACACGTCCACATAATAGATGTCAATCCACATTTGAACATAGATTTCTCTCTCTCTCGCTTTCTCTCTCTCTCTCTTTATATATATATATATATATATATATATATATATATATATATATATATATATATATATATATATATATATTAGTTTATAACCCGTGGGCACCACGGTTACAAAATTAATTAAACTTTCACAGCAAAAACTCAAAATTATTAATCAATTATATTTTTTTAGTTATATGAAATTATAATCGTTGATTTAGATAAATACGTGACCTTATAATATGTATTGATTTTATTTTAAATGTTATTCTAATGTTATTTAATTTAATTTAATTAGAATGAGAAATTTAAATTTTGAAATTTGAAATGCATAATCAATAGATTGACATGTGGCATGACATTGATTATGATGTCTAATAAGGTGACACATGTCAAAAAGAGAATCAACCTATTCTTTTATTAGAATATATATATATATATATATATATATATATATATATATATATATATATATATATATATATATATATATATATATATATATATTCTAAAACATCAATTTTTTAATCAATAACCAAAGCATAACTAATTAATAAAACTAACCAACCATCCACCACAATGGAAGGGATCTCATTCATAACATAAAAATAGTTACCAAACTAAACTTCAACCCACATTAGAGCAAACTAATACATGTGAACCAAAAAAGAATACCCAACAAAGACAAGAATAATCTTGTCAAACCCTTAAACTGAATAACTGGTTATCAGAATGCATAAGATCGGATTTTTACTGATATATTAAATTGTATAACTTTTTATATCATTGTAATGTATAAAAATAAAACTATTCTTTATGATCATAGACGCTTTTGAACAAAGAAGATAAGAAGAACAACGTTTTTTCCCACTTAATATTTAAGGTTGCTTTCAAATCATTCGTTCCTGCAAAGATGTTTCTATGTAGTTGTTGATGTTAATTTAGAAAGAAAACTATAAATAATATTTTTTAAAGAAGATAATGAATGTGATGCACATTCATGTCCACACTTGCAAAAACGTGAGTATCTATGAATATATCGCGTAAAGCGTTGCTGAATTCCCGTGTCCACCAAGTGAAAATGATGATTAACTCTACAATTGTTGGTGCTCAAATTATGATTCACGGAAAATCCATTATTGACTTTTCAAAAAAATTCATGGTTTATATATATATATATATATATATATATATATATATATATATATATATATATATATATATATATATATATATATATATATATATATATATATATATATATATATAAACCATTTCAAATTTTAAATTTCCCACCCTAATTACATTAAATTTTAATTTCAAATTTTAAATTTTTTCATTTTAGTTGTATAAAATTAATAACATTAGATTAAAAATAAAATAAAATTAATACAAATTATAAGGTGGTATAACTTTACGTATTCGATTATAATTTTATATAAATAAAAAAAATATCTCTTAAATAATAATTTATTTAAAGTAATTGATTAATAATTTTGATTTTTTAATATAAAAGTTTAATTAACTTTATAATCGTGGTTCTTACGGGTTATAAACTAGTATATATATATATATATATATATATATATATATATATATATATATATATATATATATATATATATATATATATATATATATTCTTGGACCCAAAACACACATGGCTTGGGATATAACTAATTATAACTCATTCTGATAATATATATATATATATATATATATATATATATATATATATATATATATATATATATATATATATATATATATATATATAATAAGTTTAATTATTAAAATGACAAAGTATATCAAAAGTTCACCAGTATCTTCAAATAAACGTCTTTTGAAACTTAAAAGTCTATTTTGCAAATTGGAGGGTATTTGAGATTTTACTTTTATTTTGAAACATAAAAGTCTATTTTGTAAATAGGAGGGTGTTTGAGATTTTACTTTTAAAAAAAGAAAAAGAAATATTGTGTAAAATGATTTATTGACTTATAGTAGTGAGAAAATGAGTTTTTTTAAATAATGTTTAAATTAGCTTTTGTAGTGGAAAATCAATAAGTTGTTTTTTAAAAAAAAAATTCAAATAAAATCTCAATATTTTTGGTCAGCTTACGATTTAATCCAAAATAATTTTTTATTTACAATAAAGACAGATTACCGGATAAAGCTTTGGATTACTCTTTTTTGCCATTTTTTTTTGTAAATTTAGCCACTATTCCGACTTTTTTCATTAATTGGTCAAAATATTGAGATTTTTTTAAAGATTACATTATTTTTTTACCAATAACCAAAATATTGAAAATTTTCTGAAGATTACCCTTAAACTAGTCTATATTATTATGTTTTTTTTTTATCATTAAAAAAAATATTGAAATTTTTCTAAAAACTACCTTTGAATTAACTTTGGTTATTGGTAAAAAATGACATAATCTTCATAAAACTATTAATATTTTGACCAATTAATGAAAAAGACGTGATACTGACTTAATTTGCGAAACCGATCAAAAAGGGTTATTCTGAAGTTTAGTTAGTAATCTGTCTTTTTTTATAAGCAAAAAATAATTTATCACTAAATCGTAAACCGACTCAAAATATTAAGTATTTATTGAAGATTTTCTTTTATAAAGAAGTGTTTGTCTTAGTTCATATATGCTTTTAAAGAAATGTGTGTTACAATCAAAAAGTTATAAATAGATTTGGAAAGTTAAAAATCTTAATTTACTGAAATCTCATTTTAGAAAGGTTGATAAAAAAATTTTTCATCTTGTCAAGCATTTTTTTTTTTTGACTTATTAATTTTTCAAAAGTCAATCATTAATAAGTTGTTTTTAAGTGAAATCTTAATCATCACATGAAATGTTTTAAGTAGTCGTACTATTACAAAAAGAAAGAAAAAGAAAACTTTAAAATATGTGCCATCTTTTATTTTACAAAATTTATTTTCTTTTACGAATGCTATTTTATGTTTTACAATTAGATAACTTTTTGCCAAAAAAAAAAAAAAGAAAAAAATTGTTTTGCAAATCTCAAGAAGGCTTTTTCAATTTTTAGTTTTTAGCTTTTATAATTTTTAGTTTTTAGCTTTTATGAAACACTATAACGAAAGACCTTCCTTTCGAATTACAAACATAAAATTTTTTAAACAAAAAAAAATCATAATTTAAAAACATTTTAAATAACTTTTGAGAGTGTTTAGCTTATTATAATTGGATGCCACTAATAATTATATCTGAGTGTTTAGATTGAATAAAATAAAAAAATATTTATTGACTTAAAATAACTAATATAAACTGTTTGTCTCTGATTCATTTGAAAATGAAAAACAATTTTACCATTTAAAACGACAAAACTGCAAATTTAGTCCTTGTGGTTTGCAAAAATCTTTTGATGGGGTACAAAAAGTTTTCATCTTGCACAGAAGATACAAAATCAATGCTTTTCTGGGTTTTTAGTCCAGAAAAACTTGAAAAGACGATTATACCCTTTTAATTTTTTTTTTTATTTTTTACAATTATTCTAATACCATTTTGTCTTAAAAATAAAAAGAAAAGAAATATATTATCCCCCACCCACCCATACGTTTCTCTCCCTCTCTCTCTCTATCTCTCTTTCTCTTCCTTTACCAGTTTTGCATCTCTGGCGTAGGAGGAAACCGGTGGAACTAGGAGACCACCAATCGCCCCCATGATAGTATTCCTCCTATTCCTAATCTGCTCACCGATCTCAGTCAAACACCCCCTTTGATTGTTACTGCTACTGCTCAAATCCACATCTACAACGAGAAGGGAAGCAGTCAAGTGGAGCACCGGAGCTACCCCTTCCTCCGTGGCGATTGGTCGAGGAACACCACCCAAACACCCCTGACTCCTTCACTACCGACGATGAGAAAGGAAGCCACGACGAGCCTGCCAGAGACGTCGACTGCAACCCCTCATATTGAAGAAGATTCACCCAAATGCTTCTCATGCCCACTGTTGTCGATGGATCGAAGACAACAACCCCCGATGAGGTTTTGCTGTCGATGGATCACGCCGGAAAACCGACCATCCGGGTTTTCAATTTTTTCTCGATTTATTGTGATTGTGTTCAGTCTAAACCATATTCCATTTGGGGGTTCCATAATTTACTGCAATAAGATGGTTTGCATAGAAATTGAGGTTTGGATCGACTCAAGTGTGTCGAGATTTTGAAGGATACATCATTAAAAAGAGGGTTTAATAGTGATTCCACCATTGCTCCATGTTTTCATCCTTCTGTTTGCGATCCCACCACTGCTACATGTCGGAGCTTCTACCACCGATACATGTCTACAGTTATCGCCGGAGTTGGAGAACTCATCAGTGGGTCTTGAATCCAGAGATGAAACCCTAGTAATAGGCGGATAAGCACAACTCAGTGGCACGAAGAACGGTGAAGGGGAATTGTTCGATGGGTCTTTAATCTCTGATGAAAATACAATGTGTGTGTGTGTGAGAGAGAGAGAGAGAGAGAGAGAAGTATTAGTGGAGGGAGGGAGGGAGGGAGGGAGAAAGAGACGTAAGAGAGATAGAGTTTTACATATATTATTATTATTATTATTATTATTATTATTATTGAAATGTTAATAAAATGTAAAAAAATGTAAAAAAAATGTAAAAGTAAATAAATAAGGGTATAACCGTCGTTTCAAGTTTTTTTGGACTAAAAACCTAGAAAAACCTTGATTTTGAATCTTCTGTGCAAGTTAGAAATTTTTTGAATCCCAACCAAAGATTTTTACAAATCTCAAGGTATTCTTACCTAAAAAAAGCATATAAATAGTTTTTTTTTTCTTCTTTTTATTTTTGCAACTACATTCGCGTACCAATTCACCTTTTATCCGCTATCTGTTTTTGGTTTTATATGAGAGGCAAATTCAACAAAAGTCACTAACTATTATAAATTTTTAATTTTGTTATTGTGTTTTTTTTTCTCAAATTAACATACTTTTTACCAATTTGTTACAGTTACAATCATTTAAAAATCAACCTTGTTACCAACTCACATGTTAGACATAACACTTTTGATAACTTGACATAATAATCTAAGCACTAAAATTGAAAAAAAAAAATCTAAAATATAGTAATTTTTGCGATAGTTATCTGATATACAGTAATTTTTGTGAAATTTCTAAAACATAATGACTTTTGTGAAAATTTTAAAATATAATGATTTTTATAAAGTTTTCAAATATAATGATTTTTTTTAATAAAATTTAAGACAACAAATGTATAGGCCATGTATAAGCCAATAGTGATATATAGTGGCAATGAGACCGAACCCATATGTTGTATTTCAGGAGTGGTCCTGGACTGATTCAGGTTCGGGTAAATTAATACCAGCCCCACTTAAAATCGGTTATACGACCCCATGGTTTTTAGACCAGCTAATACAAACATTTAAGCTATATATTGTTTTTGATTTGGTCCGGTTTCCGTTCATGACCAATTCTCGATTAGAAAATGTTGCTACATGCTCATCCACAATATATGGTTGAAGACAACTCTTTTTTACTCTACCAATATGTACTTAAAAGATTTATCCTAATTTTCATTATCCTCTTTTTTGTATAAAAAAGCGACTTCAAAATAAATATTTAAAGCTCTGTATAAAAAATAGCATGTAACAAACTATATGAACTAGAGAAGGATATTTTTAGCCTATAAGCTCATTTATGATATATTTATTATCTTAAGTTTTATTTATTTTTTTTTTTTTCTAAAACATTATATTTTGAAAAACTATCATAAGTTATTACATTTTGGAAACTTAAAAAAATCATTATATTTTGAATAACTATCACAAAAATCATTATTCTTTTTTTTCAATTTGACACTAAGAATATAATATCACCAAATAGTGTTACATCATTATGTCATATCAACTTACAATCTGATTGACGGTTTAAGTGGTTAGAATTGTAACAAACTGATAAGCAAAGTATCCAGTTTATTATTTAAAAAAATGTCAAAAACAAATTTCTATAAAAACTTGGTGACTTTCAATATTTCATTTTAATATAACAAACAAATACAAACATTTTTTATAAACTCTATTTGTGCACCTCATGCTAAAAAAATACTTTACGATAAAAAAAATTAAAAAAAAAAACATAAATTGTTTAAATAAACAATCCTTTCCTCTTTACATAAAACGATGTCTAAAGTGAACCACATTACTGTACATTTTTTTGGTAATGCTAAATGCTTCAAGATTTTGAACCTTCTAAAGCAAAAGGTTAGTGAAATTAATTTTATGTTTATTCTTGTAAATTCCACCAATCAGAATAGAACATCAACTAAATTAAACAAAACTACAAATGAGACATTTCTCGAGTAGTAGTATTAGTAGTGAAGGTGGCCTCCTCTCACCTTGCTTCTTTATCATCGTGACGGAAGCCTTGCATATGTGGTTATGGCAAAAGCTAGCTCTATTGGTGTTTTCCATGACATTAGAACACCTTCCGAGGGACTTACCCTCTCACGCCTTTACTATACCAACAATGTTATCTTCATGGGGAGTGGTCGTCATCCAACTTTCGGAATATTGCAAGAATTCTACGATGCTTACAAGTTATTTTGGGGTTAAAAGTTGGTTTTTGTAAAAGTAATGTATACAAACTATGGATGACAGTATGTTCCCTTCACAATTATCTTGGGCTTCGTGTGGGGCTAATATGTCAAAAAATTCAACACAAAGCTCTCTATTTGGAAGGTAAAAAACCCTATTATTGGGTGATCCTCTAACATTGATAAAAGTGGTTCTTGGAATCTCGCAAACTATTACTTCTTTCTTTAAAGAACCATTACTTGTACTATATTCCTCGGAGAAAATTAGAAGGAAATACCATCGGTACCTCCATGAACACCGCTCCCACCTTGGAGGTACCTCCTAATTGTTAGATTCAACGGGTCTCTCTCTCTCTCTCTCTCTCTCTCTCTCTCTCTCTCTCTCTCATGTTTTGGTTATTTATACACAATGTTGTAAAAATCTCGATTAGATCCCGATTAATCTCCAATTATTCCCTAGGTTTTATCCGAGCAACTAGAATGAGCAATGCAGCAGCAAACAATGAAATTTTAACATTTTGAAAAAATTATATACCGATAGAAACTATTTGAGGAATGTTTGATGTTGTATAAATAATATTAACCTATTTTATTATGATATTTGTGGTATTTACAAAATTTGTGATGATATTAGTCATATTTAATTTTTTAAAATTCAAAATTAACAATTTATGGTCCCCAATTAATCATTTGCCGAACGTTTTTTACAACCTTGTTTATACGTCATGCATTAAAACTTGTACCAATTTAGTTTTGTATGTTTTAATTAGTTTGTATTTTTTAAATATTTTTGTTAACTAATTTTGTATGATTTTAATTGCTTTGTATTTAATTTAAAAAAAAAATTTAAGTGGTTGGGAGAGATGGATACCATCTGCAAGTCAAACAATGCAAAAATGTCGGGTAGCTTGAAACAAAATCCTTTGCCCTAAACGATCTGGTGGACTTGGTGTCGGGTGCTTAAGAGGTACAACACTTGCACTACTTGCTAGGTGTGTAGGTGTGGAGGTGGAGACTAAAAGAGTATCATCTTGGCTCAATATGGCAAAACAAGGTCCTTCCGGTACTTGGACAACAATTGCATCTATTGGGAATGACTTCCAGAACTTGAGATTAATGTTTCCGGTTACTTCCATAAGAAAATGGACTTTAGGGATAAGAAGTCAATTCTGGAATGAGCTGTTGTATTAGTTGTAGAGGGCCAAAAAAACGTAATGTCGAGCAGCAGAGGGTCTGTGCATTCTGCAACAGCCACAACTGGGGCTCTGAAAAAACAAAAATTCATGTTGGACCATTGCCACCTTCCCCCAATCACATGGATACCATAGACACATGGTGTTCTTGTCGGTCAAATCATAAGTCAAGTAATTGCATCTAAAATATTCCCGACATGTTACCCCGAGTTTGAATACAACAACCGGGTCCCAAATAAAGTTAATTGTTTTGTATAGATTGGGTGCATCATGCAAAAACTCTAATGAGGAGTCGGAACATCTATTTCTAACATGTACTTTTCACAAAAGATATTCAACAATGGCGTAACTATGATGTAACGGGGATACTTTTCAATCGCTAAGTTCTGACTTCTGAATTAGCATGGTCTGAAGTTCCCAATGGTTCTAACTTCTGAATATTGTGATACTAACTCAAACTTTCGGTGCCAATGGTTTAATGTGAAGGCAACTGTATTTTTATAAAAAAAGAAAATAGACGGAAAAGTTTGTTGCTATTTCAGCCAAAATACTCTGGTGCTTCAAATTTGGTGATTGGGTCCTATTGTGTTGTTACTTTACTTTTTCTTGTTTTAACTGCTGCTGTTTGTAGTTTATATTTTTTTCTTTTAAATATGATCTCAAAAGTCCCAACTTTTTTTTTTTTGAATTTGGCATATAATGCCTTACTAGATGTATTTAAACAAGAGGGAGAATGAGAGATCATACCAGCAAACTACATAGGTAGTTAGTTACTCAACACCTAGCAACCACAAAAACAATTAAAACCTCTTACAAGTTGAGATAACAAAAAAAAAAAAAAAAGGAATCAAACCTACCACATACTTGCAAATTCAAACAAACAATATATTCAATTCCACATGTTCATCCATCACTTCTATATCAAAAGCAAAAAATAACATTTTTTTTAAAAGAACTTCCAAAACCACAGAAACTGGCCAACCTCAAAACCAAAACTTGCTTCCAAGATCCACCCTCATTCATAAACACAAAACATCAATCACCCCCTCCCTCATGCCTGTAGCAAAATCAAATAAGGATTTTTATTATTATTAATTAATTCTTAAAATGGAATTATTTATTCTAGATACTTGCCTTGTTTGCTATGTTGTTGGACAGCCAATCCAATCCCTCATAAAGTCCCTCTCCAGATGTTGCACAAGTGCTCTGGATGTACCTGATCAAGAAAGAAATAAAATAATCGATCAGAAAGTTTATTATAAAAACCATGGAATTATTATTTTATTTTAATTATTTTACCAGTGGCGCTGTCGGAGGGAGTGGAGGCCAAGCTTATCAGTGATTTCAGCAGCATTCATTGCATTTGGGAGATCTTGTTTGTTAGCAAATACAAGAAGAACTGCATCTCTTAACTCATCCTGTCACAAATAAATTTCATCATACATACATGACTTCTTATATATAGTTATAGTAAAGTAATAACAAACTTATTACCTCATTCAACATCCTGTGCAATTCATCTCTTGCCTCAACAACTCTGTCCCTGTCATTGCTATCAACCACAAAGATAAGACCTTGTGTGTTCTGGAAATAATGCCTCCATAATGGACGAATCTGTGCACATATACAAAAAACATAAACACATCAAAATTCATATATGATATGATATGTATATATATTATATATACAAGTTAAACAACATTTTTACCTTGTCCTGACCCCCAACATCCCACACTGTGAAGCTAATGTTTTTGTATTCAACAGTCTCCACATTAAAACCTGCAAACAGCAACAATAAGATCATTGCTAAAGATACAGCATAAAGACAATAAGTCAGAAAAAGAAAACCCATTGCAGAAATGATTGATTACCTATGGTAGGAATTGTGGTGACAATCTCCCCAAGCTTGAGCTTGTACAAAATGGTTGTCTTACCAGCTGCATCGAGACCCACCATCAATATTCGCATCTCTTTCTTGGCAAAGAGCCGGCTAAAAAGTTTGGTGAAAGTAAGCCCCATTCTATCCTCTTGCTACTCAGGATCCCTATAAATACACACAACAACACTTGCTCAGATATTATGAAACTATATCTCAGCATAAGTATTTCAAAATTGCATCTCACATGCTTTATTATAAAATTATGGTTCTGATCTTCTAAAATCCACTCGTATTAATATCAGCAGATAATATTAAAATAAAATAAAGAAACTTTAAAGTATGAAAAGTTGTATTTTAAATATAAAATCAGACTTAGTGGACCTACACATTCCACTAAACCATTCCTAATTACGGATACAAGAAATCGTACAGGCTGAAAGATTTTATAGCTTCAAAAACTCATTTTTGGGATAAATAAACTCAAAAAGTCAACCTCTCCAACGTATTATAATATTCAGATCATAAGATGCCACAACAAAATCTTCAAGGTGGCAAGAAACACCATGTAAATGTGCATATGATAAGATCCAAAAAATTCAAGTATCGCAATCACGTATAGTGAAATCCAAAAGAATATTGATCACACACAGAAATACACGGACCTTCAGACAGATGGCTTTTCTTATACAATAAACTGGAAAATGTAAGGTGATAAACAGAGATCTAGAGTAAGAAAATTGCAGAAGATAACATAAATATTTGAGAAACGTTCAGATCAAATGGATCTATCCTCATTCAGCAGTAAAACAATGTTATGATATCAACAAAAGAAAGAAGGTTCGCTGTCTAAAGACCTAAATTAAAAACAAAAAACCACCGTTTCCTTCAAAGTGAAATCAAACCAGACGGATTTACAGGTTCGGCCATATAAAAAAACATTACAACCAAAATAATGATCACATATTCACCTCAGAAACGGAATTTAGAACAAGATTCATCCTTATAACAGATCTAATCAAAGTTTATAAAAGAGTAACATTAGTAAATATTCAGATCGGCGATCAAAATCTCAACATACATCAATCCAATCAACAATTCGATCAAAAATTCCGCTAGACACGTATAATCTTAAATCAATACAGCAGTATCATCCAGAAATTTCTAGATCGCATAAGAAACACAGAAATACAGACGACCTTCAAGCGATCAACAAATAAGACGATGACCTGATAGTACGAGAAACAAAATTTGAATCTAACTTACAAACGTTGAAATCCGAGAAGGAAATGAGAAAAAAGAAGATCTGGATCTAGATTTACCTGAGAAAAGATTGTTCGAGAAGGATCAATCGGACGTTTTGAAGTGAGAGATTGAGAAGAGGAGAGAGAAAGCGAGAAAGGGAGTCTGTAAAATAAGAGGGCGAGAAAACAGATAATGAATATGAGGTTAAATAACCCCCGGATATCGCTGGTTACCATTAATCAACATTTCTAACACATATTTTAAAAAAGGATATTAAAAATGGAAAATGACTTACGATGTTAAACCCGTTATCGTATTTATTTATAGACTAAATTGCAAAAATGTCTTATGGTATGTATTTTTTTGGGTTTTAGTTCGAACCACGACTTTTTTGGATTGGAGGTCCTTTTGAGGTAGTTTACTTGTAGTTTTGGTCCCTCGGAAAACTTAAAAGACTAAAATACCCTTGAGGTATTTCTTTTTCATTTTTTCTTTCATTTTTAATCTATTTTTATGATTAAAAAATTAAGAAATCTCTCTCTCTCTCTCTCTCTCTCTCTCTCTCTTTCTCTCTCTCCAGGCCCACCTCCCGAACAAGCACCTAAACTAGTTATCGGCCGATTAAAACTCGTTTCCAACGATGTGCACAAAATGGTTCATCCCCTTCATATACAAAGTCTCCTAAACCCTAATTGATGAACATAACAGATCAATCTATGGTGCAATTCTCGAATGGTATCGCTTTACCCAAGCGGCCCCCGTTGAGCCATTTTAGCCCTAAGAGGTACGATTCTAAAATCCATAACTACTTGGCGTGACATTGAAGACAATTTTAGGTTTTTAACGTGTGAGAGTTTGAAAGAATCTGTGAGATTAAATGGCATATTGGAAATCATTAGCGAAACAGGGGTTGTTTGTTGAGATGCATTTGTTTATCTGCCTTCGATTTCTCTTGCAGCGAGTTTGAAAAATATAGCGGAGAAAGTGGTTTGTGGTTGGCATAAAGTTAAATATGCCTTCTGCTATGTTTGTTGTTGAAATCGAATTGATCTCAGTATGTATGTGTGTGTGTGTGTTTTGTTTTATTAGATGATGGCCAACAAACGGAGAAGATGACGATTCGATGAAGGAGAAACCATATCAGAACTAGATCAGAGTTTTCATTTGCAGGTGGGGGCACCGTCTTCCTCACATAACATGTGGTAGCTGAAGGAGAGGGTTGAGTTGCAGGTTTCAAAGCGAGGAAGGAGAGCTTTGGTTATCGAGTTCTGCAGATAAATTAACCTAACCTATGTGATGTAGAAGCTTCATATTCTGAAATAAGTTCGTGACAAAAATTTCAATTGCTTGACCATCAACAACTTCTTTTCTGATCAGTTCTTGTATACTATCGTTTCTGATCAGTTCACTTAGCAATAACCAGATTTCTTTGCTTCTCTTCGTTATTGTTTCTTTTTCTGTATGATCGATTAATAACAAAAAGGGTAGCTCCACATTATTTGCCTTATGATCTATGATCGATCGTGGGAATAAAGGAGGAGGCGTGGTGAATGTGCAGGTTTCAAAGTTAGGGAGAGAGAGAGAGAGAAAGAAAGAGAGAGAGAGAGAGAGTGTGTGTGTGTGTGTGAGAGAGAGAGAGAGAGTGTGTGTGTGTGTGAAAGAGAGAGATAGAGAGAGAGAGAGTGAGTGAGTGGGGTGTGGGCCCCATTTTATTATTAATAAAACATTAAATTAAATAGAAAAAACATAAAAAATATATCATGAGGGCAATTTAGTCATTTCAATTTCCGGAGGGACCATTTTTACATACAAACTAGTTCAAAAGGACCACGAAGCCAAAAAAGTCATGGTTTGGATTAAAACCCCAAAAAAATGCATACCACAGGGACCATTTTTGCAGTTTCTTATTTATATTTTGATCATTATTTTTATACTTTTAACCAATGAATTTATACAAATTCAGAAAAAATATTTCGGGCTTCGCCTCGGTTTAGATAATTATTTTTAGTTTTGTTTTGTGTAATGGGTGAGATTGTACTTTTAATTTTTTTTTTTACGTTGAGGCAATATATAATGTATTCTAAAAACAATAAATATTGATATTTTTTTAATTATCAGAAGCAATGTTTCTATTTGTAAGTATGCATTTGTATGTATCTGTATTCATTTGTTTTTTTTCTTTTGTAAGTATTGACATGTGATAAGAAGTTCAAACGGCAAAGTAGAAGTTAAAAGGTGTCAACGTCTTATTTTAGAACATGAAGTTCATACAAAGGATGAGAAAACTATTACATAGACACGATAGCAAAAGAGGACATTAGTTGGATGTTGATTAATCAGACATAACCGACAGAAAAGAGGAAACAGTTGGTAGCTAATTGTCAGGGAGTTCCTTCATGAGTTTCATGTGGTCGGCAACTCCTTCTTTGATTTCTTCCTAGAGGGAGGCCATGATTATATGCATCTTGTTGCCACGTGTCTTTACTTTGTAGAGAATGTTGTTAGATATTGCGCAGTTTATGAAACATGGGCGATTTCTATAGTGTTGCAATACTCGTAATGAATTGAATATATATGAATTTTATTTTGAGTAAATTACTGAAATCGTCCCTATGGTTTGGTAAAAATTGCACGTTTGATCCCTAACATTATTTTTGCACTCGGATCGTCCATATGATTTGATTTTCTTGCGTTTTTCGTCCCCTACATACATAAAGTTAGGGACCAAACGTGCAATTTTTACCAAACCATAGGAACGAAAAACGCAACAAAATCGAACCACAGGGACATTCCGAGTGCAAAAAAAAAGGTTAGGGATCAAACATGTAATTTTGATCAAACCATAGGGATGATTTCAGTAATTTACTCTTTTATTTTTCTTTTGGTAAAATATAATTTTTATTGTTTATTTTTACGTGTAGTCATGTGATCAACAGTTTAGTGAAAGCCAAAGAGTAGAAGCGACAACTCAACAAAATATGGTGATAGAATTGTGAAGCACGTAGACATTTTCTATAAATTACGGGGACAACTTTTTTTTTTAATTATTTTTGTATATAGGGGTAAAACCTGCCAAAATACAAAATGTTATACATATGAATTGTTTTTTTTTTTTTTTTAAAAAAACTTTACAATGACCTTTTCAATAAATTAAAAAGTTACAGGGAGTAAATCAACCGAATTTTAAAACCATTGTTGCAGAGACTAAATTTGTCAAAATGTGTAACCTTTATTGCAGGGACTAAATATGCCAAAAGGTTTTAGAGGAACTAAATCTCCAAAATATAGAACTTTTGTTGTAGGTACTAAATATATGAAAATGTAAAAGCAACAACCAATACCATGTAAATTAAAGAAAATGTAACATCCCAAAAATCAAAGTAAAATTTTCAGTTTTCCAAAACAACCCCAAGACAATAATTATTTACAAAAACATTGTTTCAAAAGTAAAATTCATAAATCAAAGTATCCTAAAATCATAATCTCATAAAAACTATGATGATGTGCACGATCAAGCATTCGCATTGTCTCGATCATCTGAAATACCTAAAACATAAAACTGTAACAGTAAGCACGAAGCTTACTGAGTTCACCCAAAGTACTACCACACAAACAAATAACATATATAATCATGCATGTTGGGTCCAATCAGTCATCAGACTAGAATACCCTCGGGTCCATAACCTCCCGGTGGGATTACCCATGGTCCATAACCTTCCGGCTGGAATGCCCTGGCCCACAACCTCTAGGTTGGATTGTCATACATACTACATACTGGGTCTACAACCTTCCGGTTGGATTACCCCTAGCCCACAACCTTCTAGTTGGATTGCCCTCACTCACAACCTCACGGTTGGATTACCCTGGGTTTGTTGATTGGTAGCACAAAGAAGTCCAGTCTCAACCCAACCACACTATGTCCACATATGTATCAGATAAAATTATAACCAGTCAGCACACAAATAGACAGATCTACAAATCACTACCGCATAGCAACATTTTATATACCAGGATACATATCCAACAGATCACTATAACAACGTCCTATATACTAGGATATAGATCTAACATATCACTATAGCATATCAACATCCTATATACCACAATATATAATCAAGTGGGTTGGCATTGATGTATTCGACTCGCAAGTACAGTGAGGAAAACTCACATCTCAGTCTGAACAGACATCAACATAAGTCATTGCTCTAAATATCAGCTCTACCAGTCACCTATACATTAGATAGTGACAAATCTCAACTACAAATCAAAATACCCAAAATACCCTTAGGTCAAACTTGGTCAAATCTTGATCAAAATCAAAAAGTCAAAAAAGTCAACTGAGACAACTCTGCTGAGTATGCCCAGCGTACTAAGGCCTTGACTAGAAACGGGGTGTTGACCCCGTACGCCCCGCGTACCATAGCGTACGCCCAACATATGTTTCAGCCATTATTTCCTTTTATTAGGAACTTAATCCCTTAAGCTCTTTCGTCGAAATTCTAGATCTAGTCCTCAAATGATCTCCTTAACCATAAAGTTATTAACTTTATGGTCTTGCATGGCTATTAAATGCTCAATACCAAAAAACCCTAATTTCTTAACTCATTAAGACATCCTAGCTCATGCATGGAAGGAAACTAAGGTCTAAGCTTACATTTTTATGCTTCTAAACACTCCAAAACATCTCAAAGGATAGCTTATATGAATTAGAGTAACCCATACTCATAATAACAAGCTTATGAAAACAAAAGAACACAAATCCATGGCTAAACAAGATCTAATCGCTACTTCATCAAGTTCAAAGCTTTTTACCTTAAAATGGTATCAAATGGTGATGTGATTTGAAACTGAAAGGTCTAGTATGCTCAAGAGTCATATTAAAGTGATATTACTAAATAACATATGATACTAATGGGTCACACTAACAACAACTTGATATAATTGATTATTTATTAGAAAATGATTTTATAAATATTCAATAAAACTCTTATAATTAAATTGGGAATTATTTATTTCTAGGAAATAATTAATTTTCATTAGCGAGTAACATAATATATAATATGGTATGATTTATTAAGTCATGTACAACATTTTGGACCATAAGGACTTTTTGTCTTTTACCAAAAAGTTAAGGTTTATATTTTATAAAAGAGTTTATAAAATTTACCAATTTTGACTTCTTTTTATTATAAAAAAACGTGAGCATGCTTCTATGATGCAAGTCATGGGCTTTTGCATATAATAATGAAAAGAATGTATGCCTTAAAAGCATGGGGAAACAAGTATGCTTTAGGGGAAAAGCTTGTCTAAAGTGGAAGTATCTTGTAACATCCTCTTTCCACTTTGCAGACTCCGGGCCTGCCATGGCTTCCTTGTAACTATTAGGTTCATCCAACTTTACTAGTGTACTATCACTGATAAACGTATCACCCTCAATTGTTATATGAAAACCATACAACACAGGTGGAACACTAACTCTACTGGAACGTCTAAGAGGTAAAGACTCGTCAATCGGTTCAACAAGAGTTTCCTCCTCAGGTTGAACACCAACATTAGAGGTTCCTTCATCGCTTGATTCTTGAAGTTCTTCAAGATCAATTTGCCTCCCACTGTCCTCTTGGATTATGAGTTCTCGATCTCGGAAAACCCCTCTCCTCGCAACAAAGACAACATTGTCACTCGGTCTACAAAAGAGATATCCAAAGGACTTTTGTGGATAGCCGATGAAAATACACTGCTCACTACGAGGTTCGAGCTTGTCGTGAGTCTCTCGTCTTACGAAAGCCTCGAAACCCCAAACCTTGATATGTGCCAATGAGGGAGTTTTCCTTATCCACATCACGTGAGGTGTTTTGGCAACCTTCTTAGTCGGGACTAGATTAAGGATATAGGCGACAGTCTCTAAGGCATACCCCCAAAATGAGATAGGTAATGAAGCATGACTCATCATGGAACGAGCCATGTCCAATAAGGTTCGATTGCGCCTCTCATCCACACCATTCAGTTGCGGTGTCCTAGGTGGCGTCAATTGCGAAACAATTTCGAATTCCTTAAGGTAATCGTAGAATTCAAGACTAAGGTACTCACCGCCTCGATCGGATTGGAGCATCTTAATTTTCTTGCCCAACTGATTCTCCACTTCTTTCTTAAACTATTTGAACTTTTCAAAGGTTTATGACTTGTGCTTGATTAAGTAGATATATCCATATATGATATAATCATTGGTGAAAGTCACATAGAAGTGGCTTGCATCCCTTGTGGTGGATCTAAAGGGACAACATACATCGGTATGTATGAGAATAAACCCTCACCCCTTTCACAAGTGTCGGTGAAGGGTAACTTGGTCATTTTTCCAAGTAAACAAGACTCACACACGTCATCGTCCCTAAGGTCGAATGACTCCAACACTCCATCCTTTTGGATTTGGGATATGCGCTTCTTGTTGACATGTCCAAGACGACAGTGCCACAAGCATGCTTTGTCCAAACTATTGGAAGAATCGATATGCAACACATCATTTCCTAAGTTTTCTACAACCATCATTGTTTCATATATACCATTACAAGGCAATGCTTAAAAACAGAAAGAACCATTAAAGAAAGCATTAATAGAACCTTTTTCATTATCAAACGAAAATCTAAAACCTTGTTTATACAAACCATGAAAAGAAATAATGTTTCGTGTCATTTCTGACGAGTAACAACAATTATTCAAATCTAAACCTAACCCACTACTAAGCACTAAAGAGTAAACTCCAATATTGGTGACATGCGGCGCTTTCCTATTCCCCATGATCAAGTTTATCTCCCATGCTCCACATCCCTACTTCTTCTTAGGCCCTGCAAATCAGAACAAATGTGAAAACTACATCCTGTATCAAGGACCCAAGGCATAACATGTGATGAGTTGTTAGAATGAATAGTATAAATATATGCGAAGGATGGCTCTATCTTCCCATCATTGATATCTTTCAAGTACTTCAGGCAACTTCGTTTCCAATGCCCTTTCTCGTGGCAGTAGTAGCACTCTGCATCCTTCGGGTTAGAGGAGGGTGCGGCGGGACTAGATTTGGTTCCACTAGAAGAGGTGCCATTGTGGGACTTTCCTTTGTGGCTCTTAGAAGGAGCCTTCCTCTTCTTGCCCTTCCCTTGCCTAATTGCCAAGACGGGGGCGATAGTAGGAGTTGATGCAACGGATTTGTCTTTCAGACTACTCTCAACAGTCCTTAGCAGGCCTTGATGCTTGATTAGAGTGACCTCCTCCTTGTTCATGTGGTAGGTCATGTGAAACTGGTTGTAACAAGGAGGTAAGGAGTGTAAAATGATATCTATGGCCAACTCCTCATCGAAGTTAACATTTAACTTCAGCAAGCGGTCCACATACCTCTGTATTTTCTGCAGGTGGGCTGTGATGGACTCTCCATCCTTCATCTTGGTAGTGATCATCGCAGCGATGAACTCGTACCTTTCCTGCCTCACGCTTTGATGGTACCTATCCATCAAATATTGATGCATCTCATAGGGATAGTGCTCCTCGTAGGACATTTGGAGTTATGCGGTCATTGTCACGAGCATGATGCAATGAACTTTCATAGCATCTCGCTCATGAGCCTCGTAGGTAGCGATTTCTTCGGGAGTAGCAGTTTTGACATTCACCTCTTTTAGCTCCTTATCGAGAACATACTCCTTGTCCTCGTAACGGGTGACCATTTGGATATTGCGGATCCAATCATTGAAGTTGGACCCACAAAGGTCACCCTCCCACACAAATTCATGAGTGAGAATGAGCCGGAAGGGGTCGAGCCTGAAGCGTTTTTGGTGTTCGAAGTAGACATCTGAATTAGAAAAGAGACAACGTTTGATTAGATAAGAATCCCCAATCAAATACCCAAGTGAGAAATTAGGGCTAGGACCCAACAATATTATTTACAATTTAAAAGAGGGATGTCGTAATCCAAAATGCAAATAATTTAAAGGTAAGTGAATGACGATTCACTAATTTCAACCATGAAAAAAAAAGATTAAGTATTAAATGTATTGAAACTCCTAAATCTTTTGATATTCATTGAACTTTTCAATGGAATGTTTAAATCTGGATATGCTCTTCAAGTTTGTGACTGGGATACCGTGGATCGCAAATAAGGTGTGAATAACCGTGCAAATATACTTGGTACCCTCGATGTCATTTACCACCTAATCAATGTGTCGGTTAATTACACACACTCCATTGATCTATGATAAACATCGAGTCACCATTTGCCACCAATGCTAGTCCATATTAGTGTGCCGTTTATCCACGCACGCTCCACTAACGACTTGGCAGGGTGCAAAGTGTAATTTCATGGAATAACATCATTTCACATTTTTCCTAAAGTAACTAAGATTAAGAATTTTATAAAAACATTTAGTTACTTTATTAGTCATTATAATTTTAAAGAGGAATTAGTTTCCCTATCCTACCCATTCGTCTAACGACTCTCCACCAATCATGGAAGCCGTGAGTGAGAGTGGACACCCATTAAACTACCATTTTATAGGCAGCAACCTTATACCCCCTTATAAACCGGCTTCGTGAATGAGGCCTACTAACGGTAAGACTAGTTTTATCTTATATATATATATATATATATATATATATATATATATATATATATATATATATATATATATATATATATATATATTATTAATCTTATAATATTATAATAGTATAAAAGTTGAATTTTAAACTTGTAAAATTCTAGGGTTTAGAATTTAAATATTTCAAAATTAAAATTTTAATCAAAAATTTAAATTCCAAAACTTGAGGGCAAGTTTTGAAACTTTTCTAGATCAAATTACAAATAATTTAATTAAACAATTAATTAGTGATTAACTAAATTCGACATAATTCAATTTAATGGCAAGATAACTCAATCAAATAATTCAAATAATTAAGATTATCATATAAGACAATAATTATATAATTAACTGACAATTATCTTCTATTTTTATAAGGATAATCATATATATTTAATAAAAATCGGATTTTATTAATCAAAAACGTTTTTGGTAATTATCCTAATAAAAAATTGGCCAAAAACCCGAAAGATCTGCTCTCCGGCTCTCTGACTCACCGAGTCACTAACTGGACTCGTCGAGTTCATCTGGTGACTCGACGAGTTCAACAATCAGAGGGCATAAAATTCGATTTTGCAAGCAATGAATGATCAAACAAGGCATCAAATACAATAGAAAACAACCTAGGCTCTAATACCATTGATGGGTTTAGAGAATTATATTAATCCTACGATGCACATGCAAACCCTAAAGCTTTGGATCTAGCTTTCTCTAATTGTACATACAAATCATCCAAATCTTGTAAACCCTAATCTAGCATACAACAAAACGAAAATTACATCTAATAAACAAGTTAGAAGGTTACCTTGATTGTTGCTTAAAGATCTTGAGCTTTTGAGAACCTTAACACCTCAAATGTCGTGCCTCTAATAGATCACAAACACCAAAGCAAGTTGGAGAATAATAGAGAGAGAGGGGGGGAGGCAAAAAATTGGCTCTTGAACTATTCTTAGGGTTGTGGTAGCCGAATTCTAGTGCTCAAGGGTCCTTTATATAGGTGAGCTGCTAGGGTTTCAGTCAAAACCCTAATTGGATTGTTTAGGCCTTAAGCAGTCCAAAGGAACTGAAACGACCCAAAAATACGACCCAAAAATTTCGTTTTTCAACATAACCAAAAACCATAATCTGAGTGTCATATCATAAAACCATACATGAAGTAACTCAAAATAATAATAAACACTGTGCGGAAAACTGTATCATATCCATGTCATATAAAAATCAAGAACTAAATCAACTCCCAGGATAAAAGCTGAAGTTGTGGTGTGTGCGATGCCATCATCCCGAGCTCTTCCCTCTGCTTGCGGAAGTACCTGAAACCAAAACTGAAACTGTAAGCATGAAGCTTAGTGAGCTCCCCCAAACTACCACATACCATACGATACATATATAAAGCACATACTGGGCCTTGCCCACTGCATCAGACCGAAGTCTGGAACTAGCTGCATCGGACCGAAATCCGGAACTGACTGGGACCTTGTCCCTTGCATCGGACCAGAGTCCGGAACTAACTGCATCGGACCGAAGTCCGGAACTGACTGCATCGGACCGGAGTCTGGAACTAACTGCATCGGACCGAAGTCCGGAACTAACTGCATCGGACCGAAGTCCAGAACTGACTGCATCGGACCGAAGTCCGGAACTGGCTGATCATGGCATAGCATAAAACATAACAATTGTTATAAACACATAAACTGCATACTGCATCGGAACAGAGTCCGGAACACATAACACAAATATGCTTGAATCACAAAGACATCAAGCACTCTAGCTAATGCATCAGACCAAAGTCCGAAACTACTGATAATTAAACGGGCCGACATTGTGGCCGTAGACCCGTTCCTACTGAAGGGAAACTCACCTCGTGAATTGGCTGCTGAGTGAATAGCTCTGAGGGCTAACTGCTGCTGCTCCGGTATCTCCCCGGCTGCAAGTCCATAATTACACTCAATCAAATACTAAACACTGCACTGGGTAAAAATGACTCTTTTACCCTTGGTCAAAGTCAACTCTCAGACAAAGTCAACTCTCGGTCAAAGTCAACCCACAGTTGACCTGACTCGCCGAGTTGGGCCGCCAACTCGCCGAGTCCCTATTCTCACTCCTCGACCCTACTCGCTGCTACTCGTCGAGTATGGCATCGACTCGACGAGTACTCATTCGATCCAAGAACTCAGACAATCTTCATCCGACTCGCCGAGTCATATGAACAACTCGACGAGTTGTTCTTGAGCTTAAGAAGATTGCCTTGGACTCGCCGAGTTGTATGAACAACTCGCCGAGTCCTTCCATTACTGAGTCTACCCTCAAACTCGCTGAGTCCACTCCACTACTCACTGGACCCACTCGACACCGCTCAAAATGAAGAAATCGGGGACTCGCGACTCGACTCGCCGAGTCGTTCTTCCGACTCGCCGAGTCACCGCCATGCAACTATTCTACACTCGATTCTGCTCGAATCCAATACATGCAAAAGATAGATCTGAGTCCAATAAGCTGATTTACCACGTAAAGTTTCCAACTTTACGTGTACAAACGCATGAACAAGGGAATAAAGGCTAAAAGATGCTTAAAAGGGGTAGATCTAGGGTTAATATGCAAAATAGCTCCATAAAGGCAATAGATCTGGGCTCTACAACTCCTAAATGAACATATCTGAGGTTATCTCGGCATAAGAGAGCTTCCATATCAACATAAAGCTTTGAGAAAGGCATTAACAAGATCTAGAAAGGGTTTTAAGGCATAAAAGAGAAGGAAAACTGAAGAATACCTCAAAGAGCTCTTGCTTTCCCTTGAATCTCTGCTCTACAATCCTTCTCCTTGCTCCTTTGTTCTTCTCCTTCTTTAAGCCTTCACAATAGCACACAAAATCACTTAGAATCACTCAAGAACGAAATTAGGGTTTTCTCACAGCTTTTGAGGGTGAAGGAGGCGAGATTGGGGCCTATAAGGTGGCTTAAATAGTGGGCAACCCGGGGATTTAGGGTTTGTCCCAGACGGACAGACTCGCCGAGTCCAGAATATGGACTCGCCGAGTCGCCAGCTAACACGTGCTCGAAATCCCGACCCTACTCGGCGAGTCAGGCTATGAACTCGCCGAGTCCTTCTTGCAAAACTTCAAAATAAATACCAAGGAATTATTATACCGGAGACGGGTCGTTACAGGAACCTTCCAGAATAAGGCCTCGGACGAATTCAAGGTGGATTTCCCTCCTTGATTTCGTCCACCCCTATCTTAGGGATCCTCAGCCAAAAATCCAATTATCTTATAATTGCAATTCCAGTCCCTAGGTTCAATTAATATCTTTTGATCACAAAATTAATTTCTTAGTTAATTCTTGACTAATATTAATTAACTAATATGATTTCTCTTTTAATAGTATTCGTATAATATATTAATAAACCATAATAACCTCTTTCTCCATTATTTATCCAGTCAAGTTGCTTCGGTGAAGGCAACCCAAAAGGACCATGCTACAACCGGGTCAAGTACATACCAAATATAGTTATGGGCTTAGACACCTAATCCAACAGTGCGCCCAACGTACTCTCTCATTCAGCCATTTTCCATTTCCAGTTCTTAATCCTTTAAGACATCACTCCACAACTTGGATCTGACTTCCTTGGGCCAGTTTATCACATAAAGTTGCTAACTTTATGTGCATGCATGGCTTAATGAAGCTCTCAAAGCTCAAAAGGACTTCATAGATGACTTAATGCATGCATGAGGCCATAAATACCATAAAGTTGCTAACTTTATGCCTAAGAAACTCATAATATGCCCAGATCTAAAAGAATAACCCTACAAACGACTTAACCTATCAAGCTAACCCAAAAGGGGAGAAAATCATAACAAACCAAGACATGAACAGATCTAAGCAAGGAGAAGACAAGGTATGAACTTGATACCTCAAAAGACTTGGAAAATGAGTGATGATTCTGGATCTCTAAGCTTCTCACTAAGCAAAGAACCTTCAATCTTCTTCAATCCCTTCAAAATGAGAAAAATAAGCACTAAATTTTTCTCAAAGCTCAAAGGCACAACAATGGAGGCTAAGGGTCGAGATTTATGGTTTTATGGAAATGAAGGATGATAAAGAGGCCAACCCTAAGACTTAAGGACCATAAATAGGGTACAACACCCTAAAATTTGGGTTTCATTAACCTCCATGTACGCTAAGTGTAACCTTCGTACGCCCAGCGTACGAGGCCTCGGTCCCCTGATCCATCCAACTTAGTACGCTAAGCGTACCATGTGGTACGCCCCGCGTACTGGCTTTTCAGTAAGTACACTAAGCGTACCCAATGGTACACCCCGCGTACTACTCCAAGGACCAAAAAACAGTAAATAAATAAAAAGGGGCTAAAAGGAACATACCCAAATCCAAGTGTTACACTACAACCTATCTGGACCACTCTCAGAGCCTTCATCATGACTGGACCACCTCACCGGGCCTACAACCTATATGGACTGCTCTCCGGGCCTTCGGCCTGACTGGACCACCTCTCGGGCCTTTAGTCTATCCGGACCGCCCTGTGTATCTTGGCCTCCAGCACAAATTTGGACTGCCTCAACCCAACAAACCATAACATGTCGACATATATAATAACAATTAATAACCAAAAATACAGGTAATCATACAAATCTACCAAACTAACACATATTAGTAATCATCAAGTAGCCATACAAATCTACCAATCTAACACATATCTGTAATCATCAGGTAATCATACAGATCTACCACATACTTAGCATAACATTAATCAATATACCAGGATATCAAATCTAGTGGGCTAACCTTGGTTCCTTCGACCTACAAGTACAGTGAGGAAAACTCACCTCACAGTCGAATGAAATAGATGGACAACACGCTGCTATAAATACCATCTCTATCGATCATCTTTACGACAATCAGTAACCAAATCTCAGGCCGCAACTTATAATACCCTAAATACCCCTAGGTCAAACTTGGTCAATAATCAAAAGTCAAAGTCAACTACAACAGGTCGCCACATCGTGCCTGAGCAAGGTTGTGGTGATTAGTCTGGGCACCTTAAACCATCAAGTCACTTTTCCTTGAAGGCTTACTAGATCCCCATTCCAAAACGTTTATAGCACCTTCTAATCACATAAAAATCCATACTTTCTAGACATGCATGTCCAATGCATGTCTTGGACTCTTATTAGGTTAAAATAAAGTAAAGGGGGCCAAGATCTCATGCAAGAGTTCAAAACTCAATAAAACTCTGGGGATTCATAAAGTTGGCAACTTTATGAAATCCCAACACTCCAATATGTCCCAACATGAAGAATAAGGCATAGAAACAGGAATCTATGCACAATAAACCAAAAAGCTAGGAACTTAGGGACTTATAAGAGTCTAGAAGATGCACAACAAGGTGATGAGAAGAGTTACTAGTTGAATTCAAGTCTAGAAGTCTTCTTCTTCTTCTTCATCATCTTCTTCTAATCCACAAAATCAACACAAAAAGCTTAGAGAGCAACAATGGAGGTTAGGGTTTGCTTGGAGGCTGAGAGAGTGTGATGGAGGTTGAGGGTGAGCAACCCTAGTCATTACATTCCCTTAAATAGGGTGCAAACCCCAGATATTAGGGTTTCTCATTAAACTGCTGCCACACCATGGCGACCTTAATTGAGATTGCGATATTCTTGAAACTCCACGTCGTCACAACCATAAAAGCTTAGAATATTGAAATTTGAATTACCTCGGGATCCGGATGTTACAGGAAAGCCCATATTGGAGAGTCAAGTGGGTCAAAGGGAAAGGTCAACTTCGATGCTCCTCCAGTCGGTGACTCGAAATAATGTGCTTTCATTAAAAAGAAAATAACAACTAAAAAGGAGAAGAAAGAATAACAACCTTTGATGTCCTTTAAATCCTCAGGGGGGGTGGAATTTGATGTAGAAGGAAAATATCCAAGAAAGAATCTCTTTATATGCATCCACCCAAACAAGTCACCAAAACCACTAAAGAATGCTACTCTTCACTTGTATGATATTATTATTAAGCCTCTAAGACTTGTATATAACAAGTCTTTAAAGGAGAACAAGATCAAACACCAAATACTAGCAATCTACTTCACAAGAGAGATGGGGAAATGTGATGTTCTTGATCTTGCTTTCTCACTAAAAGAAAGAAGAAAAACAATCTAGTGTGTAAATTGTAATATATTCAGGTTTTGGAGGCTTTTAAATGTTTCAATACATGTATTACACATTTATTTAGCATTGGAATGATTATTTCTATTTTACATACTATATATTGTGACATGCAAAACATTTAAAGATATAAGATATTAATTATCATTTAAAAATTAGTAAATCTATAAATATTAAAAAAAACATTTAAAATTATGACATGCAAAGATGCATGTTGTCTTTCTTTATGACAGGAGTTATAATGACACACAATGCGTGTCATAAATATATGTTGTAAACTTATGACACTCAAACACGTGTCGTCTTCCTTTATGACAAGATCATTAATAACACACATTTGCCGATTTGCATGTCATTTGTATCCTTTTATGACACGCAATATGTCGTCTTCCTTTATGACAAAGTCTTTAATGACACACATTTGCCGATTTACATGTCATTTGTATCCTTTTATGACATGCAATATGTCATAAAAAGCCTTCTTTTGGTAGTGTTAGAAGCTCACTAAAATATTAATTTAGTGTCCAATCAATAAATTAGCTCATCGAAATTTAATTCATTTTTTTTCATGTTTATGTCTACAATTAGCTTTTTATACCTTTTACGTATATAAATATTTGGACAAATTATAAGTTTTAGGTACTTTTTTTAACAAAAACATTAAATAATTAAACTAGAGTAACCTAAATTGGACGAATATCATGTAGTTTATTATCGAGTAATAATATTAAAGCTTATATTTTACATTAGGTTTTCATACTTTACCATGCAAATAAATGTACATTAGTCGATTACACACTTAAGATATTTTCCTAAGCATGCATAAAAGCTTCTTTATTTAATAAAAAGTCGTCAAATACCATCTAACAAGGAACTTCTCTATAGCAGCAATTAGCATACATACCCACAAAACCTTCGACACAAATTATTACTTTACGAAGCTTTATAACAAACATCTCCATCACACACCCACCCCTCCGGATTCCCCTTCTCTTCCACAACCTCCTTCCCATTACCACTTGCTTTAAAAACACATTCAGGATGAATATCAAAATTACACTCTTCACAATTATACCCCCAAACTTTCCCTTCTCCATCACACCCATCACACGTATACCCTCGTGACCTAGTCAAAACAAGCTCATGCTCTTCATGCAACCTATTCTTCACTTTATCCGGCCACCCTTTTGCCATGTCAGCAAACTTAGCTTCAATCTCAGCCATCCGTTCGTCTGTAAAAGGAAACGCATCAGCACCATGAGCCATAATAAGACCCCGAGCCTCGATTGTAACCGTCTTCCCGGTGGGCCCTAAAGCCGCCAACAATGGAATCCCGTCAACCTTAAAAAGACGGCTCAATGATTGCTCCCTTTTGTCCTCAAACGGAAGAGCCAGCCATGGCATTGTAGCATAGTAATCATCAAACGAATCTTGGTCTTCATCACTCGAGATGAAAATAACTGTTGGCAAATTAGCAAATCAAAACGAGAAGAAAAGAAGGGAGACAGAGTAGCCAAATGCTTGTTTATTGAATGATTGAAAGCTGGAAAAGTTACATTTAAAAATAGCTAACAACTGAACTTTAAATACACTAAAAATGAAACTGAAAGCAGATAAATCAGCAACGTTCTTTTACTTGGCAACACTCCCACGTGTCCCTATTCTTCTCCAGATTACATGGTCAACATTGACTAACATTTCTCCCCCTTAATGTTGACTTTCTTCTCCAAGTCTGCAACACCAATGAGTGCCCTCATTTCTGCAAATTTTATCCTTGGCATTGCTTTTGTTAATACATCAGCCTTTTGTTGGTCTCCACTTACATGCTCCACCTCAATCTGTTTCTTTTCAACACACATCCGGATAAAGTGGTATTTAGTATCTATGTGTTTGCTTCTCCCATGGAAAACCGGATTCTTAATAAGGGCAATAGCTGATTGATTGTCTATAAACAACTTCACCTTTTGTGCTTTCTGTCCAACCAAGTCACCAAACAGGTTCCTAAGCCACAATCCTTGACATGCAGCTGCAGTAGCAGCCATATACTCAGCTTCACACGAGCTAAGGGCCACCGTTTGTTGTTTCTGTGATGTCCAGGTTATCAAATTTCCTGAATAGTAGTAAGCTACACCTGTGGTTCCTCGCCCATCTTCTCGATCATTGCTATAGCTGCTATCACTATAGCCCACAAGCTTACCATCACCGCCCCTACGATAAATCAACCCATACTCGGTTGTTCCTTTCACATATCTGAGGATATGTTTTATGGCTGCATAGTGGCTTTGTTTAGGATCTTGCATATACTTGCTCACTACTCCAATGCTGTAATTTAAATCGGGTCTTGTGTGAACTAAATACCTTAGACTTCCAACAATTTTCCTGTAATTTGTTGCATCTACAGGTTCCCCATATTCATCTTTTGTTAGCTTTAGCTTGGCCTCCATTGGATACAGGGATTTATTGCAATCTTCCATCCCTGCTACCTTCAAAAATTTTTCTGCATACCCTTTCTGTGTGAGCATTATCCCATCTTTCTTTTGAGACACTTCTATCCCCAAATAATAAGATAACAAACCCAAATCACTCATATCAAACACCTGTTGCATTTTTTTCTTGAACTCTAGGATTCCTCTTTCACTTGAACCAGTAATTATAAGGTCATCCACATAAACTCCTACAATGAGGACTAGGTTGGGTTTATGTACCTTATAGACAGCTTGTTCCTGTGCACATCTGGTGAATCCCAGCCTTTTGAGTGATTGGTCCAGCTTTACATTCCAGGCTCTTGGAGCCTGTCTTAATCCGTACAGTGCCTTATGTAGACGATATACCATATTCTCCTTTCCTTTAACTGAGAATCCGATTGGCTGAGAGACATATACCTGCTCCTTAAGGTCTCCATGTAGAAATGCAGACTTGACATCCAAGTGATGTACAAGCCAATTTTCTTTTGTTGCTAGAGCAAGAATCAGCCTGATAGTTTCCAATCGTGCGACTGGTGCAAAAGCTTCTTCAAAGTCAATACCCTTTTCTTGGACATACCCTTTGGCGACTAGGCGGGCCTTGTGTTTGATCACGTTTCCAGCTGCATCTCTTTTTAGCTTGAACACCCACTTTAGTCCTATTGCCTTACGGTTTGATGGCAACTTGGTTAAAGTCCAAGTGTTATTCCTTTCAATTGACCTCAACTCAGACTCCATTGCTTGCTTTTATTCCCTTTCAGTCGATGCTTCTTGATATGTCGTGGGTTCATCATCAATTAACAACAATTCCTGATTTATTTCATACATCTCCTGTACTTCTGCATCATTCATTCTTGATGTGTTATGGTAGATCTCATTAATTGATCGGAACCCTTTTGCTGGAGTATCATCGAACGAGGCTATTGACCCGCTTCTTTCGTATTCTTCTGAGGTCTGACCTGGGAGAGTTGTTCGTGAGTCAACTCTAGACGAGTTTGACCATGGCGAGTCTTCATTCGTTGGATCACCTGTTACAAGTTCAAATTGAGAGTTATTAGTTAATGGCGTGTAGGGTTCTTCATTTACGCCATCTTCATGTTGTTGGGCTGGTTCATGTTGTTGGGCCGGCGGTGATTGGGTTATTTCAACATTAGTCCAATAGGGTGTGGTAAGTGGCTCCCCCTTTGTTTCTTCAGTCCAGACCCAACATTTTGCCTCGTCAAAGATTACATCTCTTGCAACCACTATTCTCTGATTTCTTGGATTATATAGTCTATATCCCTTCGTTCCCTCTTCTGTTCCCAGGTAGACCATCGATTCACTTCGATCGCTTAGCTTGGTTAGGCCTCGCAGCTTATTGACAAATCCCACACACCCAAAAATCTTCAGATGTGCAATCGAGGGTTTCGAACCCTTCCACGCTTCGTACGGTGTTACATCTTTCAAGGCCTTTGTACTAGTTCTGTTCAACAAATAAACAGAGTGTCGCACCGCCTCACCCCACAACTGGTCTGGTATCGCCATGGCCTTGAGGAAAGATCTGGTCATCTCCAATATCGTTCTGTTACGGCGTTCCACAACGTCGTTTTGCTGTGGCGTGTGTGGCGTCGTCAATTGGCGTTTTATCCCTGTACGTTCACAAAATTCCAGGAACTGATTGGCATTGAATTCGCCCACACGATCAGTCCTTAACATCTTGATTCTAAAATCACTTTCTTTCTCCACTTGTGACTTGAATTTCTGGAACATATTAAAGTCCTCATCCTTTGTTTTAATCATATACACCCACATGTATCGTGAATAGTCATCGACTATTAGTAGGAAATATTGGTTGCCTCCCTTTGTTGCTGGTGTAATGGGACCACACAGGTCTGCGTGTAGCAACTGGAGTGGTTCTTTGGCTCTCCACTGGGCCACTTTTGGGAAACTTATCCTTGCCTGTTTAGCCAACATACATCCTTCACACACCTGTGATGGATGGGATAATCGAGGCATACCTGTTACCATTCCTTTTCGTGTCATCTCCCCAAGCGTTTTGAAATTTGTGTGACCCATACGTGCATGCCATAGCCATGAGTCATCATCAATACTCATAGCTAGGCATACAGGTTTCCCCGGTGTGAGCCTTATTCTATAAAGTCTATTCTTTGACCTTTGGACCTTCATAATCAAGCAACCATCTGCATCATACATCTTTAAGAGATCTTTCTTCATTCCTATGTCATATCCTTCCTCAGTCATCTGTCCCAAACTTATTATATTGCTATGTAGAGCTGGAATATAATAGACATCTGGGATGATGAACTGATCACCACTTTTACAATCAAACAGTAATGTGCCTTTTCCTTTTATTTGAACCTTAGAACCATCTCCAAATCGTACCTGTCCGGTCACCTTTTCATCAAGCTCTGCAAATAAGGCCTTAGAACCAGTCATGTGGTTACTAGCCCCATTATCCAGATACCACATATCATTATCACTGCTGTCTCTTAGTTGGTTCGGGTACACCTTTTCCTCATTTAAGAGAACCATGCTTGTAGTTTCTTCCCCATGTACGGTTAACAGGAGTGTAGGTCCATCTTCGTCTGCAACTAAATTCGCCTCTTGTTCCTGTTGCTTCTTTGCTTTGCACTCAGAAGCAAAATGGCCAAATTCTTGGCACTCAAAGCATTGTATATGACTTTTGTCACGAGGCTTCCGGTTGAAATTCCCAGCTTCTTGTCGTGAACTACCACCCCAGCGTCCACCTCTGCCACGCGTCAAACCCCTTCCACGTGAATTGCCTCTTCCTCCCCTGTCACTATTTCTTCCTCTTCCACGACCACCTGTCGTGTTTGACTTGCTTGGACTCCGATGAGTAGTAGAGCCTTCTGTTTTGGCAAGTAACAAGGCATTGTCTGCTTGTGAACTTGTCTTCCGGAGTCGAAGTCGATCTTCATATGCCTTTAGATGCCCAATCGCCTCTTCAAAGGGCATGGATTCCATGTCCGAGCTTTGTTCAATCGATGCCACCAGGTTTATGAACCTTTCAGGGACCGTATCAAACAGTTTTCTCACCAGTTCTTCATCATCTAATGTTGCTCCTGCACTGCTGTATTTTGAGATCATGGCTGATATTCTTCCTGCATAATCATCAATGGTTTTCGTATCCTTCATTTGGAGACCTTCAAACTCGCTTTTCAATACCCTTAGCCTTGCTTTCTGGACTCTTTCTGCACCCACATACCATGACTTCAGAGAGTCCCACACTTCTCTAGCTGTCTTCTTCTTGGCAGCCTGTGCAAGCATCTCTTCTGGAATTGATTGGAAGATGAAGGCTCGAGCCTGCTTGCTCCTTTTCTCGTCCACCTCCACTCCGGTTGGTGGCTCAATGGCATCCCACAATCCATGGGCATCCATGATGGCTTCCATCTTAATTGACCAGGTATTATAATTCTGCGAGGTTAGCATTGGGCATTGTAAGGGGAACGAATTGTCTTTGGGTGGATTGGATGATGATGATCCTGTCATGGTAGTGTATCTGATGTACTTTGGCATACACTTTAATCAGAACCTTGAAGCTCTGATACCAATTGTTGGCAAATTAGCAAATCAAAACGAGAAGAAAAGAAGGGAGACAGAGTAGCCAAATGCTTGTTTATTGAATGATTGAAAGCTGGAAAAGTTACATTTAAAAATAGCTAACAACTGAACTTTAAATACACTAAAAATGAAACTGAAAGGAGATAAATCAGCAACGTTCTTTTACTTGGCAACACTCCCACGTGTCCCTATTATTCTCCAGATTACATGGTCAACATTGACTAACAATAACTTCAAAATTATTGTGTTTATTCTTGATTTCATGATATGTTTCTACAAGTTTTGGAGTGAAGGCACGACATGGCGGACACCAGTGCGCTGAGAAATACAACAGTACATGCTTCCCCACCAGATCAGATACTTCCACCTTCGTGTTATCTTTCCCGATCACATAATCAAGGTCTCCGGAAACCAAAAACGATTCCAGAGTTTGTGATTCCTGTTTGGCTTTCTCGATCTCAGAGAATTTATCTGGTGTGAAAGGGTACGCGTTAATACCGTGTTCTTCAATGGCATCAACGACATCTGGGTGAAGGGTTTGACCGTCTTGACCTATAATGACTAAAGTGGGAAATGTCGAGACCTCGAAGTATCGAACTAATTTTTAGCATTTTTTGTCTTTCAATGGAAGTGAAAACCATGGGATATTAGCAAGCTCTTTCTCGAAAGATTCTTCATTGTCATGTAGGGGAATCATTACAATTTCAAAGTTTTCTTGTTTGGATTTCAATTCGTTGTATACTTTGATGAGCGTAGGAGTGAAATCAGTTGAGCTCTCGAATGATGACAGCATGAAGTACAAACCGACTGTCTTCCCTTCAAGATCGGTGATATTTACCTTTTTGCCATTGGCTGAGATGACATAGTCACGTGAGCGAGACTCAAGGATGGTCCTTAAAGATTGATTCTTTCTAGCTTCTTCTTCTTCATCTTCAATCTCCTTGAACCGTTCTGGTGTAAAGGGGTACACTTCTGCTCCGTATTCCCCAATGATTTCAACCCCACGATAAGTCAAAAGTTTCCCATTTTCATCAAAGAACGCGGGATGAGGGATTCCATCGACTTCAACGGATCCATCTAGACATCCTCGTGTTTTGAAATCAGAGAATGGAACTGCAAGCCATGGCATTTTGGAGAAATACCCATTGAAGGATTCAAGATCTTCATCAGATGAGATGAATATGATCTCTAAATCAACTTTTGGAAGAAGTTCGTTGTATACTTCGACCAGGTTTGGGGTAAACCTTTGACATGAGCCGCACCAGGATGCAGAATAATATATGCCCAACTTTTTACCATTCAAGGTGTCCATTGCAACCTGAAAAATCCAAGATAGTTTTGTGTAATGGCTTCAATCAGACATCTCAATCCAAGTATAATGAGGTGTAAGGGAGCAATAACCTAAAGTCCCAATTTTGGTGTTAATAGTAGTAACAAGCAATACAGATCCATGAACACAATCCATTTAAAGACTAGAATAGGGATGAAAGTGGGTCCGGAAAACCCGAAAACTAAAATTGAAGGATTACAAGACACCAAAACTGGACCAGGGGCATCGGTTTCGGTTTGTAAAGTGAGTATGAAACCGGTTGAAACTAAAAATTATTAATTGAAATTAGACCCGTATGAACCCGGAAAAACATAAATGCGAAAAAAACTAGTTGCGATCCAGATAACTGATAAAAGGAATAAAGGACTGAACTACAAGGTGGAAGAAAACTGGATACCTGATCACCGTTGTTGCGAACAAGATAATTTGTTCCGGTAGAAGTAAGGATTGACTTAATATCGTGAACAACTTCAACACTGTCCGACATTGTTCAAGCACCAAAGAAATCGGATTGCAGTGAAGGCGTTAATAATGGGAGCTTTTTTAACAAGTATTCGGTGGTTCTAGAGATTCTTGGAGACGAAGTAAATAAATTATGAACGAGAGTGCGTGGCATATTCCTTGCTTCCGGGACAAGCTATTGATGGTATTGGTCGTATTGGAATTATATTCCTTTTTTTTCATTTGCTATAGTATTTTAAATACTATATTTTTTTGGGTTAATTAATGTATAATCATAAAATCTTTTTCAATCCCATTTTCGTTTAGGGAAATGACACAAATGCCATACGAATTTTCTAGGGTTGGTCCATTTAATTCCTAAATTTTTTTGTAGGTTTATAGGGGCACGAAGTTGTTTTTGTCGGGTCCAAATGGTCATTTTAGAAGATCTGAAAGAGTAAACCGGTAACAATTTTGCTAGCTCACCCCATATATGTTGACTATCACGTTGATTGAGAATTTCTTTGTTGAAATCTTAATTAACCGACACTCACTTACATGCAACCGTATGTGTCCAAAATCCAAAGATCTTTCATTTGATTTAAGTATTGAACCCTACAGTTTTATTCCAATTCATCAACCAAAATTTTCATCTCGATCGATTCTTTGCTTAAATTGAAGGGTTGAGTGTGAAATAGGGGACAATGGCAACATATAAGATGGATTCGAAAACAGTAGTTCATATGTTGAAAGACAACAAGATTACTAAAGTGAAGTTGTTTGATGCTGAGCAATCGAAGATGAGTACACTTGTCGGTTCTGACATCGAAGTTATGTTTGCAATTCTAAACTATCAACTCGCCGCCACGAACGATTATAAATGATTTCATTTGATGTTTTACCTTGTGCTTTACTTGTTGTACTGTATGCATTATATGTTACATGCTCTACTTAATTTTTCCATTTATTGATACCGACTGCTAGTTACGAACATGATTTTCTAAAAACCAATGGATTTACTTCACTTATATTGAAGTTTTGTATATTATTTTATGTAATTTCATGAGGCATCTACGTAATCTTAATTAGTTAAGAAGGAAGAAGACGTTTGGAATTATCTCAAAAATAAATTGAGGTCTTCATCTTCAATGTATTCTTCAAGCTCGAAAGTAAGAAGGGAGAAAAAGACAAATATCTAGGTTGTAAGTCTAGGACCAGATACCTTCTTTAAGCTTAATCCATGAGTTGATCAAACTCTCCGAGGCAAAGAATCAAACACTTAGCGGACAAGTCATAAATACTGAAGTGAAGATGTGTAAAAAGGAGGACACCTAAGTAGATAACAATCAGAATCAACAAAGATGGTGATAGGGGAAAAAGAAGCAGGTTGTGAAGATGAAGAAGACAAAGCAGGTTGTGAAGAGGAAGAAGACGAAGCAACAGGATGAGAAATGATTTATTTCGGTTTCTCTGTGATTTTGGAATAGTCAAGTAAGTTGGTTGCCATGTCATGGCTGATGTCTCAAATAGTGTGGATGTGGCACTCCAAACCGGGTAAAACAAGTCTAGGAGACTAAAAAACAGGTTGACTATGAGTTTGTTCCCTCATAAATCAACAAAAATAGTTTAGAGACTAAATGGTCCAACCCTAGAAATTTCGTAGGCCATTTGGTCATTTCCATTTTGTTTTAACTAATAAGTGAAATCAATTTCATTAAGAGTTGACAAATTTCAAATTACGTTATACTTGTAGTTAGAAGATTAAAGATTAACAGCCCCGGTGATTAATGCAAACTAATCTTCTTTGAGCAACAACTTTTTACATGCAGTGGATTTGATAAATTTTCAGTGAGGAGTCTAAAATAGAAAATTATATCATTCATTAATTTTTTTTATATCATTAATTTTCTAATAAAAAAATTCTATATAAATTCAAAGATTTTATTGATAAAAAAAGTCTTTAATTTTTTTAAGGTAGATCATTAAAAAAATCTAATATAAATTTTAGATAAACTAAAAAAATTAGATGGGTTATTGGACCCATCTAATTTTCTATTTAAAAAAAAAACATAACGAGAGAAAAAAAACAAAACTTGATAAAAATTATTTTGCACTATAGCAAGGAATCTATTTAAAAAGAACATAACAAGAAAAAAAAAACTTGATGATAATTATTTTCCACTTAAGCAAAGAATATATTTTGCATTTAAAAAAAATGTTTCTCATGAAACTACTTCTAATATTAAATCATATCATCAATGTTCCTTGAAAATTTTGATACTATGTTTGGTTGTGGGAAAAAATTTAATTTTTTTAGAAAACGTTTTCATAAAATAGAGTTGAGTTTTCAATAAAAAATTTTAGAAAATGCGTTTGGTTGAAACGGATAAAGTTTTCATTTTCCGTTTCAGAAAATGAGAAAACTTTGGAAAACTATAAAATTCATTTTTCTTATTTACATGCAATTTGGAAAACATAATTTTTTTTATTTTTTTGGAAAATTTTTGGAAACTGAATCAACCAAATGCGTTTTCAAAATTTTCGTTTTCATTTGAAAATTTTTATGGAAAACTAGAAAATTTTCCACAACCAAACGCACTTTAAACATTCCCAACAAAATATATGAAAGCTTAAGAGTCATGAAGCAAGAGAGGTATGATTTAGTTCATCAATAAACAAATTCTATAACCATGAAATCAAAACCACCAATATAACTTTATGAGAATTAAAATCGATAAATGATGAAAACATAAACTCATGGATGGTTCCCAAGTTGCTTTAAGAATAAAATTAGTTAAATAGTTACAGTGTTGGCTTTGATACAAGTATTCTCCTTACAATCACCTATAAAATGTCTTGGCTAGGACTTGAAATGTTATAAGCATAATGGAAACATGTTAAAAATGTCTTATAAAAAGAAATGAAAAATTGAAAATATGGTAAAAATGATGCTTCAAGTAAGACCTCTAATAATGCATATGCATATATCTTAGGGAAAATGACACTATAGCACATCAAAATTTTGAGAATTGTTTAATTTGGTCACTAAAGTCTTCTTTTGGTACATTAGACCACTAAACTCCATTTTGACCTGTCAATTTAGTCATTGTCCCCGCTTTTAAACACTTTCCTGGTTGACATTGTATGTGTGTTAATTAATATTTATTTTTTGTCTAATCTGATGACACATGAGATATGCCAAGTCAATAAATGATATAAGAAGCTTAAAACCTATCATCTTCACCTGTCGACCTTCATTCTTCATTTTTCACTGTAAACGAAACTGAGCTAGGGTTTGTGAAGCATTTTTATGATCGAGCTGAAGTACTAAAGAAATCGTTGCAATGACAAAATCGAAACCTAATGGACAGTTTGCGATGGTGGAACTCAACTACCAAGGGGTATTTACTCGTAATCATTTCTCTTACAATGGTGGTGTGAAAACCATGTTCAATGATGTTGACTTTTCTTCTAGAACTTATTTTGAGTATGTGACCTTCTTCGAGCGTTTCATGCATGAAGATTGTAAAAGTTATACTACTATGAATCATGCATTTCAATGATGAAAGGGCTTAATCCCATTTCTGATGATGTGGAATATGTTGCTTTTATTTTTTATGCTTATAGAAAAGATTGTATAATTTATGTTTATATGGATCATATTGGGGTTGGTGTTGATGGGTGTTTTGATGATGAAGAAAATGATAATGATGGACGTGAGTCTTGTATTGATGGTGAACATGAAGATAACATAGATGAACTTAGGAATGTTGAGTTTGAATTTATTGAGGATGTAATGCATATGCATAGGACATAAAATGATCCTTTCTTGAGTAAGTTATGTGTTGATGATGAGGAGGATAACAACATTGTAGATGATGATGATGGCAACAGATTTGAACCTAACATCAAAACTCATTCCATATTTTAATGAGTTATTACACTAGAAAAAACAAAAACCAATTATGGGAATGAGATTTTAGGATCCAGGGCAAGTAAAATCAATGTTGTGCAACTATATTGTGGCTAATGGATATTAACTGTGTTTTAAAAAACTGATAGAAAAATACTTTTGGTGAGGTCTAGTAAGGGTACTTACACATTTAGATTATGAGCTTCTTGGATGAGTGATGAAGAGAGTTTCTAAATCTAGTCACTACAAGATTATCATAATTATGCTAGGAACTTCAAGTTTGGATCACTGGTAACATATGCATGGATTGGGATTCATTATACCAAAGATATTGTACAAAGTCAGAAATTGAGTGTAAGGAAGCTTAGGGTAAAGTTAATGAACAAGTTTGGTATCCAAGTTATTAAGGGCCAATGCAGGAGAGAAAAGAAGTATGCACTAAATCTTATTGAAGGTATTCTTGTTGAACATTATGTTAAGCTATGGTCATATGATCATGAGATTTTGAGGACAAATCCTGGGTCAACTGTGAAACTAGATATGGCGACTGGTCCAGATGGAAGGAAGATTTTAGCAAGTTCTATGTTTATTTCAAGGAGTCAAACAAGGTTGGATGGAAGGATGTAGAAGGATAATAGGTCTTGATGGATGTTTTTTGAAAGGTGTTTTTAAAGGGGAATTACTTTGTGAAGTTGGGAGGGATGAAAATCAAAAGATATATCCTATTGCATAGGAAGTGGTTAGTGTGGAGAGCAAGCAAAATTGGAAATGGTTTTTGGAGCTTCTCATTGATGATCTAAACATGAATTTAGGCAATAGATTCAGTTTAATGTCAGACCAACATAAGGTTAATATTTTACATAGTAATTCATGTATATTTATTTTAGATAATTTGATTTAAAACATGTTATTAATATAGGGTTTGATAGAGGCTGTTAAAGATCGAGTTGCTTCCATGTGTAGAGCACAGTCGGTGTGCTAGACATATTTGCCAAAATTTACAAAAGAGATTCACTGGTGCCATATATCATACCTTTTTTTAGAGCATCTAAAGCTACAACTAAAAATGCTTTTAAAGTCGTGATAAAGGAAATTGAGACTTTGAACCCAGATGCCCATCAATATATCATGGAGAAAGATCCAAACAATTGGTCAGGAGCTTTCTTTCAACCTGGCAGGTGTTGTGATGCAGTTGAAAATGGCTTCTTTGAAAGTTTTAATGTTGTAATAGTAGATACTAGGAAGAACCCCTAATCACCATGTTAGAGGAGTTAAGATTATACATGATGGACAAATTGGACAACATGAAATTAAAGGGACAACAATAGGGAAATCATATTTATATAGAGATAAAGGACAATATGAATTTGCTTAAAAAAGTTCAGAGGCATTATCAGGTACTACATAATGGATTAAACTAGTTTGACGTGAGGGGAACAATAGATGCATATGAGGTGGACTTAGAAAGGAAAACATGTTCCTATAGGTTGTGGCAATTGAATGGATATGGATGTGCTCATTCTGTATCTAGCATATCATATCCTAATAGGGATGTAGAATCTGATGTAGACAACATGTATAGCACCACCACATTTAGGAAGGCCTATAATTACATAATTTCCCCCATGAATGGGAGTGACATGTAGTCAGAGACAAATTTTACTCCACCATTGCCTCCTATTAGTAGAAGGATGTCTGATATGCCAGCTACTAATAGGAAGAAATCCACTACATAGAATAAAGTAAAACACAAGGTTTCTAAGGATGGAAAGAAATCAAATGTTTCATATGCAAGGATATAGGTCACAACAAGGCCACTTGTCCAGAGAGAAGACCCCAAAAGTTAAATGTGAAGAGACAGAAGAAACAAAAAGTTTGTGTGAAGCTGAATGTAGGACAGGTAAAACCATTTCAGATTAAAATTTATTTACATTTGATTTTCCACTTACATTATTATATCATGTCATGTAGGGTAGTAAAATTGAACCTCAACAACATAGGGAGGTTGAAATGACTCCACTTGAGGTGGATACTACTCAAAATGATATGCAAGATACTCCTAATGATGTTGAATCTAGTAGTGCAAGGGATTTTGGTTAGTATATGCAAGTTACTCCACCAAGAAGTTATGAAGGTGAGTAGGGTGTTGTGGTTGAGGAGGTTGTTGAGGCTGTTGATGGTGTTATGGGTGAGGAATGTAACGCCTTGTTTCAAATCGTTTCCCATTATGGGGGATGGTGCCTAGGGTTTGGGTATTAGCAGGCTTTGGACCCTTGGTTCTCTAAAGAATTAATTTTTTTTTTCAAGTTTTAAATCTAATTATTTATTGAAAAAAAAAATTATAAATTATTAACATCACATTATGAATGCTAAAAAATAAATTATATATTTTTCGAGTTCACCGTATGAATTCAGATTCATACTTTTCCCGTGGCACCGATGATTCTGAGGTACTTCCGATCGATTATCCAAATTCATGAAATATATGTATCGTCTCTTGCTTTTCCCATGGCATGAATCCATAATGTATTTAAAAACTTTTTATTTAACTTTGTAGGCATTTATGAAAGCATGGAGGAATGCTTGTGATTCTCCCAGTGGAAGTGAGGTTGTGGTTCCGGAGAATAAAGTGTATCATCTTAAGCCCATCACATTTTCTGGTCCTTGTAAACCTAATTTTAGGTTCAAGGTATGTATATATGTATGTATCTATGTATGAATGTAGTTATGTATGTATGTAGTGTCACATTATTCGCATGGTGGGTGCCTTATTTGGCTTAAAACTCATTCATTCTCAAAGCACTCGAACGTGATTTGGAAACTGATTAAACAAATGAAACACACGGTTGTCATAGAACGATATAAATTTGAATCATATGACCGATGAAAACTGTGATGTAACAAATCCTTGTCGAATTTAAACTCGAAGCAAAATAAATAAGATTTGTTAGTGACCTATATTCATGTCGTTTTGATGATATTTATCTTTACACTCAATGTGTTCTTTTTTCATTTTGTTAAATAATGAAACTAGATTTATAGGACAATCAAAGCCTCTTCGCGTCGCTCGGACTATGAGAAGGAAGGAAGACGTTGGATTACGTTTAAACATCTTGAAAGTTTTTTGGTAGAAGGAAGAGGAACCATCAATGAAAATGGAAGAATTTGGTGGATTAAATCGGGAAAAATTGATGAAAATCAAGTATGCAACTCTCAACTTAATTTCCATTTTTTCTTTAAAAATTAAATGATATATTAATTGTACAATTAATGCCTTTATACTTTGTTCAAATACTTTTTAAATCATAACTATTATTAATTCTTTATTAAAACATAACAAAATGACAAAATGTGGGTTGGTCAAACTTTATTTGTTTTTCTCCTCTTATTACATTATACATATATAGTGCATCCCTTATTATAAACTAGACGAATGTCCGCGCATTGCGCAGAAGCACCTATATATTCAAAGTCTTTACAAATATATGTTTTTCTTAAATATAACAATAACGTTGTTGTTAAATTTGATATAATAGTTCGTATACTAAATTGATATAATATATTGATTATTTTGAAATATATAATCATATATACATCTATTATAACTTCATAATCTTAATCGTTGAATGAATTATACATGTACGTTACACATGAATAAAATTAAATATAGTATATGATTTGTTGTTATTTATAGTTGTTATTGTTAATTAATTTTTTAAAATTTATCTGCTTAATGTTTTAATTTCTATCATTATAATTATTTAAAACATCAAACATTATTGTTTGATTTTAAAGGTAACAATATAATCATTTATATCGAGTTATTTTTAACTATTGTTACTGTAAGTTATTTTAAACTACTTATTTGAAAACTTTTAACGGTTATAAAAATAGCTTTTGAAAATATTTTAGTTAAATTGAGATTACAATTTAGTTTTTGCATTTATAACTTTTAACTATTTTATAAAATATTCTTTGGATTTTTATGTGAAACTGAAATTTATATTTAAGTTGACATTGTAATGTTATATTTAAGTTAACAATTTAAGTATTTTACCCAAATTGTTCAAAAATTGTAGCTTTAAACTGATAATGGTTTACAGATAACAACATATTAAATCTAATAAATTAAGTATAATAAATTAAAAGTTAAAGACATAAATTTATAAGTAGAATTAAAGATATTATTTTAAAATTAAAATTTAGCTTATTTATCATTATATTTTAAGTTTGATATTTATTTAACCTTATTAACCAACTTATAAGCATTATTAGAATTACACTTCAACTTATCACTTTTAACTATTTATAAAATATTATTTGCGTTATTTAAGTTAAACTAAAATTTATATTTAAGTTGAGCCTGTAATGTTATATTTAAATTAATAATTAAAGTATTTTATACAAAATGTTCCAAAATTGTATCTTCAAAATGATAATGGTTTATATCCAACAATATATTAAAACTAATAAATTAAGTATAATATGTTAAAAGTTAAAAAAAAATAACTTTATAAGTATAATTAAAGATATTATTTTAATATTAAAATTTAGTTTATATATGATTACACTTTAGGTTTGATATTTATTTAACTTAATTAACCAAATTATAATTATTATTAGAAAGAAATTGAAAAGTCATAGGAGTTTCAAATGAATGTGGTGAAAGGAAAAATGTATGAGAGTTTCAAATGAAGGTGGTCAAAGGAAAAATGCTTCCTTTATAAGTATATTAGGCGAATGCCCGCGCCTTACGCAGAAGCATCTATATAGCTGAAATCTTTATAAATATATATTTTTTAGATATAACAATAATGTTGTTGTTTAATTTGATATAATAATTCGTATACTAAGTTTATATAATATATTGATTGTTTTGAATTATATGATAATATATACATCTATTAAAACTGCATAATCCCAATCTTTTGAATGACCTTCACTTGCGTGTTACTCATGAATAAAATTAAATATAATATATGGTTTAATGTTATTTATAGCTGTTGTGATTGTTAATTAATTTTTTAAATTTTATTTGGTTAACGTTTTAATTTCTATCATTGTAATTATTTAAAACATCAAACAAATTTTTTATTTTATTTTAAAGGTAACTATATAATCATTTATATTGTAACACCCCGGATTCCCAGATATTATTTATTCTTGTATTTTTGGGTGAATTGTGAGGAGACTCGGCGAGTTGGAGTCCAAACTCGCCGAGTAGGATAGGGTTTTGGGCGCGGGTTCGTGTTTGGACTCGGCGAGTCCACGCTGTTTAATGAAACCATAATTTCTAGGGTTTGAGACCTATTTAAAGGGGCTTATGGCCGTCATTTGCGGCCACCAACCCCTAGAGAGAAACCCTAAAGAGATTTGAGCGTTTTGGGAGAGAGAAGAGGCCATTGTTGACCTTTGAAGCTTTATTTGGCAAGGCAAAGGAGATTCTAGCTAAGAGAAGGCAAGGGAGGTGGACATTTTTCGATTTTGGAGCTCAGAGCATCATCTTGGAGGTATATTTTGGCTCCCTTTTTCTTTTGTTATGTTGAGCATGGGGGTTTAGGGTTTCTTGACCCCTTTGTTGGTTAGATTTGATGTCCATTTCGTCCCTATTTGTGATGAGGCTTGAGATGAGATCCATAGAGGTCTAGAAAAGCTTTATTTCTTAAGCTTTATGAGGGTTCATGAGAGTATTGGCCTAGAATTATGAGATATGGGGCTAAAACATCACTTATGAGCAAATAGTTGTTGTTTGAGCACCAAGGTTTAGACTTTACATGATTATCATGCCTGGGGAGGACAAATCTATGATTGTATGGAACAGATCTGACCTCAGAAGTGAGTTTGAGTTTATGCATGGCATGGACTCGCCGAGTCTGAAGAACAGACTTGGCGAGTAGCATGAAGTTTGCCCGTAACCACTCAGCGAGTGGTCTTGCCGAGTTGAGGGGTCGACTCAGTGAGTCAGGGAGAGTCAAGGGGGGCTGAGTCAAGCCGGAACTCGCCGAGTTGTTCTTGAGACTCGACGAGTTGAGTCGTGGTGGCCCCACGATTCATGCTAGGTGGAACTCGTCGAGTTAGGGAAGTACTCGACGTGTCAAGAGAGGATCCAAGGGAGTTAGTGGACACGTATAGACTCGCCGAGTCCGGTCAAAGTTGACCGTTGACCTTGTTGACCTTTAGGGTTGAGTTCAGTTGTATTTATGGGTGTATTACTTTGTGTGATTAGGTGGACGCTAGATCACATTTATTTCGAGACAGATATTTACCGAGATACCCGAGGTGAGTCTTCTCACTATACTTTACCTAGTGTGGTAATAGAGTTTAGAGACAGAGTATTATAGAGTTATATGTCAGTGTGATTGCATGTTATTATGTGTTGTGATTTGTTGTGACATGTGATATGCATGATTATAGAGTTACAGAGTTGGGACTTTCGGGTCCCTAGAGTTAGGGCCAGAGGGCCCAGAGAGAGTTGGGGCTAGAGGGCCCCACTGAGACACATTGACCAGAAGGTCAACAGAGTTACAGCCATGAGTGGCTATTATGTGATTAGTGTCGTATTTTGAGGAAACTCACTAAGCTTATGCTTATAGTGTTCAGTGTTATGTGTTTCAGGTACCAGTGATGACCGCGGGAAGGCGCCGGCTTGATTCGTACACACCTATGGAATTGGATGTATTTGATCTTGGGAGACATTTGTGATTTGAAAACTTGATGTTATGACATTTTGTGAATGAATGGTTTAATTAAAAACGTGTTTTCAAAAGTGAAAATTTGTTTTAATTTTCACGGTGTTACAAGTTGGTATCAGAGCCTAGGTTTGAGGGATTCGGGTGCACCTTCGGGTGTATTTGAACTCAAACCGAGGAATTGAGAAAAATATTGATAATAAAACAAGTTTTCAGAAGAAGAACTTGCGAGATAAACAGAGCAGAGTCGTGTGTACGAACAACCAGCGCCCGAATGGTGATTTCCCAAAATACCATCATTATAAGTGTTATAATATATGATGTGATATGTTATCTGATGAGTTATGATATGCATGCTAGAGTAGACTAGGTATTCTTATTAGGACTAGAGTGGCCTGATATGTGATGCCTGAGTCTAGGAGTCTTGCTGCTATGAATATTTCAGAGTGGTTAGGTAGCAGCGAAGAGATTTTTTGAGATCTGTTGCGAGTATCATATGATTAGAGAGAGTAGAGTGCTTGGGACTTGGGACTCTGGGAGGAGGACTTGGGGTGGATGCTGATGCGGTGTGGACGGTAGTATTGGGCCCGTACTACTGAAGACACCGGGTCAGTGCACAGTCCAAGTAAGAATCTTTGGAGTACCAAGGAACAAGTAGGATGGAGTACTCGAGTGTGAGTATACTCGAGCGAGTCCCTGATATTATTCTTATGTTGTATTTCAGAGAGATAGATCATGGTTGGGACTCGCCAAGCATTAGGGACCAGTGATACGAGGGATGAGGAGATCTGTAGGATCATCCAGGAGGAGGTGGCTGCGGCCATCAAGGCAGAGATACCAGAGATGTTCGGGTCTATCAAGACCACGTTGATAGAGACATTTGATGAGAAGTTCGCTGCTCTTTCTGAGGCTGCTCTTGCTGCAGCTATAGCTGTGACGAGGCCGCAGGGTGGTGATGCGTTGCTGTTCCGAGAGTTCAGCAACACAAAACCACCGGAGTTTGACGGGACCCAGGACCCGATTGCGGCGATGAGGTGGATTTCAGACATAGAGGGGTGTTTCTTCACTTGCTCATCTCCTGAGCATTTGAGAGTCCGGTTCACGCTGAACCAGCTTCGCTTGGGAGCGAAGGACGGGTGGAAATTTGTGACGGCGCACTATACGCTTGCTGAGCTTGCAGCAGTGACCTGGGAGAGGTTCACTGCTATGTTTCGAGATGAGTACGTTCCCCAGGTGGAGAGGGAGCGTTTGGCCCAGGAGTTTCTGACCCTCAAGCAGGGTACTGAGTCTGTTAGGGTGATTACGAGGATGTTTCATGAGCGGGCGATGTTCTTCCCAGAGCACGTGTCCTCCGAGCAGGCACGTATGAGTCGATATTTGAGCATTCTGAGGAGGGACATATGTGAGTTCGTGGTGAACTCGACGTACCGGACATTTGTCGAGCTTTAGGCAAATGCCCGGAAGAGGGAGATAGAGCTGGAAACTCAGGCTAGGGAGGAGGCTGAGTCTCAAGGGAGGGATCGACGACCGGTGCAGTCTCAGCCGGTAGCCAAGCGGGCCAAGCCCGCCGATTCGAGATTAGCGAGCCAGAGGGGCCGCACTTGTGGCAAGTGCAGCAAGAGCCACAACGGAGTGTGTAGATCAGGGTCTTGCTACAAATGTGGCATGGAGGGGCATATGGCCAAGGACTGCGCCAAGGGGTTTGCAGTATGTTTTCACTGCAACCAGACCGGACACCAGAAGGTAGAGTGTCCGCAGTTGCGGGGATCAGCACAGGGAGCACCTCAGGGATCTGCCCCTGCCGCCATCAGAGCTACCGAGAGTCGGCCAGTGAAGGCCGAGGCGCCGAGGGCACGAGGGAGAGCCTTTCAGTTGACCGCAGAGGAGGTCCGCGCAGCGCCCGATGTCGTGGCTGGTATGTATTCTTTCGTGTATTTATTTTGATGTTGAGATATTGTGCTTATATTATGTTATGCGTAGGTACTTTTCTTGTGAATTTTGTACCTGCCTTGGTGTTATTTGACTCGGGTGCGAATCGGTATTTTGTATCTCTGGCTTTTAGTCAGCATATCAATGTTAGTCGTGAGGCGTTGAGTCGGCCTCTGAGAGTTTCCATAGCTGACGAGAGAGTGATATATGCCATGGAGGTGGTCCGTGGGTGCGTATTTGAGATTTTCGGTGTTGAGTTCCCGATTGATTTGATTCCTATTGCGATGGGTGATGTCTATGTCATTGTGGGCATGGACTGGTTGAGCAGATTCGGTGTGGTTATCAACTGCGAGCGACAGCTGGTGACCATACGAGACCCTAGTGGGGGAGTTCTTACGGTGTACGGCGAGGGTACATGTTCTGGGTCAGCGTTTTGTTTGGCCGCTAGGGTGAGATAGTGTCTACAGCAGGGCTGTAAGGGCTTTGTGGCGTATGTGATGGATACGCGGGTTGATTCAGAGAGACCGAGGTCAGTTGAGGAGGTTCCGATAGTGCGTGAGTTCCCGGATGTATTTCCAAAGGAGTTGCCGGGTGTGCCTCCCGTGAGGCAAGTGGAGTTCAGTATCGATTTGGTTCTGGGGGCCGCGCCTATTGCCAAGGTGCCCTATCGCCTTGCACCTCCAGAGATGCATGAGTTATCCTCGCAGCTTCAGGAGTTGTTGGGGAAGGGTTTTATTCGGCTGAGCAGCTCGCCGTGGGGAGCGCCTATCCTTTTTGTCAAGAAGAAGGATGGTTCACACCAGATGTGCATTGATTACCGGGAGTTGAACAAGCTGACGGTCAAGAACCATTACCCGTTGCCGAGGATCGATGATTTGTTCGATCAGTTGTAGGGAGCATCTTGGTTCTTCAAGATTGATTTGAGGTCGGGGTATCATCAGGTAAGGGTGTGAGATGAGGACATCCAGAATACAGCGTTCAGGACTCGTTATGGGCATTATGAGTTTGTGGTGATGCCTTTCGGACTCACCAATGCCCCGACAGTGTTCATGGATCTCATGAACAGGGTGTGCAGGCCGATGTTGGATCGGTCGGTAATCGTGTTCATCAACGATATTTTGGTGTATTCGAGATCCAGAGAGCAGCATGAGGAGCATTTGAGGGAGATCCTCGGAGTTCTGAGATCGGAGAGGCTTTACGCCAAATTCTCCAAGTGTGATTTCTGGTTGCGAGAGGTTCAGTTCCTAGAGCACCTCGTTAACCAGAAGGGGATTTTGGTCGACCCGGCCAAAGTGGAGGCAGTGATGAGTTGGGAGGTGCCGAGGTCACCGTCCGAGATCAGGAGTTTCTTGGGGTTGGCAGGCTATTATCGAAGATTTATCAGGGATTTCTCCAAGATCGCTGTGCCACTCACCAGATTAACCCGGAAGGGTGTCGCTTTTTCATGGGGACCAGAGTAGCAGAACTCTTTTGAGACACTTCGCCAAAGGCTATGTGAAGCCCCAGTGTTAGCCCTCCCAGAGGGGATGGAGGAATTTGTGGTGTATTGTGATGCGTCGATCTTGGGATTGGGAGCGGTGCTGATGCAGAGAGGGCATGTGATAACATACGCATCGAGGCAGCTGAAGCCTCATGAGTCAAGGTATCCCACCCACGATCTAGAGTTGGGGGCAGTGGTGTTCGCCCTCAAGATTTGGCGTCACGATCTGTACGGGGTTCGGTGTACGATATACACGGACCATAAGAGCCTGAAGTATTTGATGGATCAGCCCAACCTAAACATGCGACAGAGGAGGTGGTTGGATGTGGTCAAGGATTTTGATTGTGAGATCCTGTACCACCCAGGCAAGGCTAATGTTGTAGCCGATGCACTGAGCCGCAGGGCAGAGAGCACCCCATTGCGAGATGTATGTTTGAGATTGACTGTGATAGCTCCAGTATTGGACGTCATTCGTGGGGCACAGGCTGAGGCTGTGCAGCCTGAGATGCAGAAGAAAGAGCGAGTTGTTGGGTTGGTTTCGAAGTTCGTTACCGATGGTCGGGGGCTTATGACATTCCAGGGACGTATCTAGGTACCGTTTGTGGGAGGGACACGTACCATTTTGATGGAAGAGGCTCATCGGTCGAAATTCTCGATCCATCCTGGAGCCACTAAGATGTATTTAGACTTGAGAAGAGAGTATTGGTGGCCCTGTATGAAGAGGTATGTCGCGTGGTTTGTTGAGAGGTGCTTAACCTGCCGTAGGGTTAAGGCCGAGCACCAGAGACCGCATGGTAAGTTGCAGCCGTTGGAGGTTCCCGAATGGAAATGGGAGCAGATTACCATGGATTTTATCACCAATTTCCAAGGACTACTAGGGGAGTTGATGCAATTTGGGTGATTATGGACAGGTTGACGAAGAGCGCCCACTTCCTTGCTATCAGTGAGAGCTCTTCCGCAGAGAAGTTAGCAGAGATGTACGTGAGGGAAGTGGTATCATGGCATGGAGTGCCGATCTCGATTGTCTCAGACCGAGATGTGCGTTTCACTTCCAGATTCTGGAAGAAGTTTCATGAGGAGTTGGGTACTAGGCTGCATTTTAGTACTACATATCACCCCCAGACTGACGGACAGAGTGAGCGGATGATTTAGACGCTCGAGGACATGCTCCGGGCATGTGTGTTGGATTTCGGGGGGAGTTGGGACACGTATTTGCCCTTGGCAGAGTTTTCCTACAACAACAACCATCATTCGAGCATCGGTATGCCACCCTTTGAGCTGTTGTATGGGAGAAGGTGTCAGACTCCCATTTTCTGGGGAGAGGTCGGGTAGCGTGTTATGGGTAGTACTGAGATCGTGCTTCAGACGACAGAGCAGATCCAGCAGGTCAGACAGAGGTTGTTGACCGCTCAGAGTTGTCAGAAAAGTTATGCAGACAGACACCGGTTCGAGCTTGAGTTTCAGGTCGGCGACTTTGTGCTCCTGAAGGTCTCTCCTTGGAAATGAGTGATTCGATTCAGGAAGAGGGGCAAGTTGGGGCCCCGATATATTGGTCCATTTCGGGTGGTCGCGAGGGTAGGTAGGGTAGCCTATCGCTTGGAGTTGCCAGCAGAGTTGGGTCAGATTCACGACACTTTCCACGTGTCGCAATTGTGGAAGTGTATAGCCGATGAGTCAGCAGTGGTACCATTAGAGGACATTCAGGTGGATGTGAGCCTGAACTATGCTGAGAGACCGGTGGCAATCAAAGATCGGAAAATCAAGGTTTTGAGGAACAAGGAGGTACCTTTGGTTTTGGTTCAGTGGCAACATCGGAAGGGGTCCGAGATGACTTGGGAGCCAGAGAGTGAGATGCGTGAGCAGCATCCGGAGTTATTTGCAGAGCGAGACTTCGAGGGCGAAGTCTAGTTCTAGTGGGGGAGAATTGTAACACCCCAGATTCCCAGATATTATTTATTCTTGTATTTTTGGGTGAATTGTGAGGAGACTCGGCGAGTTGGAGTCCAAACTCGCAGAGTAGGATCGCGGTTTTGGGCGCGGGTTCGCGTCTGGACTCGGCGAGTCCACGTTGTTTAATGAAACCCTAATTTCCAGGGTTTGAGACCTATTTAAAGGGGCTTATGGCCGTCATTTGCGGCCACCAACCTCTAGAGAGAAACCCTAAAGAGATTTGAGCGTTTTGGGAGAGAGAAGAGGACATTGTTGACCTTTGAAGCTTTATTTGGCAAGGCAAAGGAGATTCTAGCTAAGAGAAGGCAAGGGAGGTGGACATTTTTCGATTTTGGAGCTCAGAGCATCATCTTGGAGGTATATTTTGGCTCCCTTTTTCTGTTGTTATGTTGAGCATGGGGGTTTAGGGTTTCTTGACCCCTTTGTTGGTTAGATTTGATGCCCATTTCGTCCCTATTTGTGATGAGGCTTGAGATGAGATCCATAGAGGTCCAGAAAAGCTTTATTCCTTAAGCTTTATGAGGGTTCATGAGAGTATTGGCCCAGAGTTATGAGATATGGGGCTAAAACATCACTTATGAGCAAATAGTTGTTGTTTGAGCACCAAGGTTTAGACTTTACGTGGTTATCATGCCTGGGGAGGACAGATCTATGATTGTATGGAACAGATCTGACCTCAGAAGTGAGTTTGAGTTTATGCATGGCATGGACTCGCCGAGTCTGAAGAACAGACTCGACGAGTAGCATGAAGTTTGCCAGTAACCACTCAGCGAGTGGTCTTGCCGAGTTGAGGGGTCGACTCAGTGAGTCAGGGAGAGTCAAGGGGGGGCTGAGTCAAGCCGGAACTCGCCGAGTTATTCTTGAGACTCGGCGAGTTGAGTCGTGGTGGCCCCGCGATTCATGCCAGGTGGAACTCGTCGAGTTAAGGAAGTACTCGACGTGTCAAGAGAGGATCCAAGGGAGTCAGTGGACACGTATAGACTCGCCGAGTCGCTCTAGTGCACTCGCCGAGTCCGGTCAAAGTTGACCGTTGACCTTGTTGACCTTTAGGGTTGAGTTCAGTTGTATTTATGGGTGTATTACTTTGTGTGATTAGGCGGAGGCTAGATCACATTTATTCCGAGACAGATATTTACCGAGATTCCCGAGGTGAGTCTACTCACTATAGTTTACCTAGTGTGGTAATAGAGTTCAGAGACAGAGTATTATAGAGTTATATGCCAGTGTGATTGCATGTTATTATGTGTTGTGATTTGTTGTGATATGTGATATACATGATTATAGAGTTACAAAGTTGGGACTTTCGGGTCCCTAGAGTTAGGGCCAGAGGGCCCACAGAGAGTTGGGGCTGGAGGGCCCCACCGAGACACATTGACCAGAGGGTCAACAGAGTTACAGCCTCGAGTGGCTATTATGTGATTAGTGTGGTATTTTGGGGAAACTCACTTAGCTTATGCTTACAGTGTTCAGTGTTATGTGTTTCAGGTACTAGTGATGACCGCGGGAAGGCACCGACTTGATTCGTACACACCTATGGGATTGGATGTATTTGATCTTGGGAGACATTTGTGATTTGAAAACTTGATGTTATGACATTTTGTGAATGAATGGTTTAATTAAAAACGTGTTTTCAAAAGTGAAAAATTGTTTTAATTTTTACGGTGTTACATATATAGAGTTATTTTTAACTATTGTTATTGTATGTTATTTTAAGCTACTTATTTGAAAATTTTTAACAATTATAAAAATATATTTATGAAATATTTTAGTTAAAGTGATATTACAATTTACTTTTTGCATTTAGCACTACAGTTTATCACTTTAACTATTCACAAAATATTCTTTGAGTTTTTTAAGTAGAACTGAAATTTATATTGAAGTTGACCTTGTAATGTTATATTTAAATTAACAATTTAAGTATTTTGTCCAAACTGTTCAAAAGTTGTAGCTTTAAATTGAGAATGGTTTACATACAACAACATATTAAATCTAATAAATTAAGTATAATATGTTAAAAGTTAAAGACATAACTTTATAAGTAGAAGTACAAATATTATTTTAATATTGAAATTTAATTTATTTATGATTACACTTTAGGTTTGATACTTATTTAACCTTGTTAACCAACTTAAAATCATTATTAGAAAGACATTACAATTTATCGCTTTTAACTATTTACAAAATATTATTTAGGTTGTTTAAGTTGAGCTAATAATTATATTTAAGTTGATCATGTAAGGTTATATTTAAATTAACAATTTAAGTATTTTATACAAATTGTTTAAAAGTTGTAGCTTTAAAATGATAATGGTTTAAATACAATAACATATTAGACCTAATAAATTAAGTATAATAAGTTAAATGTTAAAAACATAACTTTATAAATAGAAGAAAATATATTCTTTTAATATTGAAATTTAGTTTATATATGATTACACTTTAGGTTTATATTTATTTAAGCTTATTAACCAATTTGTAATCATTATTAGAAAAAAATTGAAAAGTCATTAGAGTTTAAAATGAATGTAGTGAAAGGAAAAATGTTTCCTTTATAAGTATATAATGATAATGATAATGATATTGAAATATAGTTAAATTACTCGCATCGGATTATGACACTATTTCATTTAAAATATATTATTATAACGTTTATTAACCAAATATAAATAATCTCACATGCATTCTTGTAGTATTATTTTGGAAATAAATATTATTTGTTAATATACATAATATTTTATATAGATATATTTCTCATCACACACACACACACACACACACACATATATATATATATATATATATATATATATGGAAAAGTGAATATACAAATACCCAAAATCACCATACTACGTCGTTTTATATCATATAATACATTCTAATTGTACCAGGGGTGTTGAACGGGTAATTTTTTCGGGTTTCGGGTAATTCGGGTTTTTCATGTTAGAAAAATTACCCGTTACCCTACCCAAACTAAATTCGGGTAATTTGGGTTTGGGTAATTCGGGTATCGGGTCGGGTTTGGGTAATTTGGGTATTACCCGAAATATATGATTTTTTTTGAATTTCACCTAAAAATAAATTTAATGAAATAAATACGCCGTGCTTTATTAGTCTTGTTTATATAAACAAACGAGACATAAACAAAGTTACTCAAGCTTTGAACATTGAGATTTTCTACTCAATAATACATGAGATATCACGTAATTTTTTAACGACTTAATCTAATCTAATAAGATGTTAAAAAAACAAATACCTAAAGATCTTAATTTAAAAGTTTAAAATGTTTAAGATAAATGTAGTCATAAGTTTTGTCATGTTCTAAAATTTCATCAAGATAATGAGTATGTTAGTTGTAATAAAAACTATAATCAAGAAAACAGTTAAATTTTAAAGAACGTGATGATATATAAAAATTACTTTTAATATTGTTACTGTCGTATTGTCATAATAAATATATTTATGTTTTACAATAATGATAGTTAGTTTAAGCGTGATCAAATACCTGTTATATACTACAAGCTCTACAAAAAAAAGGAATTTTTAAAACAATTTGGGTAATTCGGGGATACCCGAAACCCAAAAAATATACCCTTTACCCGACCCGAAAAAAATCCGGGTAATCCGATTACCCGGAAAAATTTACCCGATACCCGATTTACCCGACCCGTTTTACCCAATACCTGAAAAAATCGAACGGGTAATTCGGGTATCGGGTATTTTCGACAAGGCTAAATTGTACAATGTTTTTCTAATTTAATTTCTAACTTGATTTACTTCCATGATTTTTATAAATTACACATTTATATTCTTTTTACATAATTTTCATTTTCAACTACAATATATAAAGCCTAGTAGGTGTTCGACAAAAAGATATGATAAAAGAGAATGATAATGGTGAAATTTCAAAAATGTTGAAAGTAAATCAAGTTAAGGTTGAAGTTTGAGAAATATATAATGAATATATCAAACAAAACAACGTATTATGGTGTGTTTGGGTACTTAAGCTTATATATCTTAAGGGTATATTCACTTTTCCTATATATATATATATATATATATATATATATATATATATATATATATATATATATATATATATATATATATATATATATATATATATATATATATATAAAAGATAAGAATCAATAGAAAATCATAATTAATCAAAGAATCAAAGACCAATCTTTTTTTCAATATTTAAAGTTTGTTTTTTTTATAAAAAAACAAAAAATATAGAAATTCATAACTTTTTTTTCTAATGATATCAAATTCGATAAAAAAAAAACTCGTCAAATTCATAGTGTAAATCTTTGCAGATTCACAGTATGAATCTGAATTCATATGGTGAACTCGAAAAATATATAATTTATTTTTTAGCATTCATAATGTGAAGTTAATAATTTAGAAATTTTTAATTTTTTTTTCAATAAATAATAAGCTTTAAAACTTGAAAAAAAAAATTAATTCCTTAGAGAACCAAAAATTATGGTTCTTTATTGAACTTATATATATTTTAAATAAAAATTATGATACCAATTGTGACTTCCCCATTTTCACGACTAGAAAAGACCGATTTTGTTTATGCTTTGTTTAAAAATCAGAGTAATATTTTAAATAAAAGTGTTGTGGAATTTGTCCCAAAACAAAATATGATCAAGATTTATCAAAAGCATTTCCATAGAAATGTATTTCATTAAAAGGACTTGGGATGTCATGTTCGATATAGATCATAAGCATAAACAATACAACATAGGCCTTACTACATTATTCCGTATTTGCGGGCCTAAAATCCCTTAATCTCTCATCGCAAGACATCACATCTATGCTCATACGCCACTACCTGTAATACAAGAAACTGAGTGGGTCAGACTTGGAGCCTGGTGAGCACATAGGGTTTTCAACGCACAATAAATAAGTTTATTAATTTCATCAATCAACAATAATCTGATTACCCGTTCCCGTTATCCTCACTTTACGTCCCTAAACACCTATCATAAGGGACCTAGTCTAAGGATCATCATCGGGATGGACACTATTGCTAAGAGGATTCCTCAGCAATAAATGTCCTTAAGGCAACTGTAACGCCCGCGTTTCAGACTATGCATTATTGTTGATGTAATAGTCTAGGTTAACCTTTGTAACTCTTTTTGAAGTATTAATGATGAAATATTTGAGTATTATGTGAATTATGTGTTTATTTCCTTAATTATTATAATTTAATGAATTAAGAATAAAATGAGAGTCAAAAATTTAAGTTTGAGATAAGCCCGATATCTTTACATGAAGTTGTAGTGGTCGAAACAAGGATTCTGGAGATATAAAGAACGCCGAAATCCGAGTTATATCGAAGAAATTATGAGTTGTTGAAGTTTTGTGACAGAACCGGCACGACCTTGAATGACATAAAATGTGAATTTGAAATAAAGTGATATTTAGCCTTAGTGATCCAAACGAAGGTTGTAGAGTTCGTTAAACCAAGAGCGTGCATAAAAAGATCGTTCAAATCTGACTTCGCATGAGGAAATTATGATTTTCCGAAGTTTCGACTTAGCAGTATGCAGCCTGAATACTCAATTTGAGATCGAGCGGTTTTTAGCCGAAACAATCTAAACGAGAATTGAATATATCGTCAATGATAGTGCAACGGTAAAAAGCTAGACGAAAACGGACGTCGGATGAAGAAGTTATGAATTTATAACAGAGTTTTCCTGTCCCGGCCTACTAAAAATAAATAATAAAAATAAATCAAAATCAGCCGACGGAGTCTGAACGAAAGTTGTAGAGCTTAGTCTCACCTACACGTGGATATAAAGAACGTAAAAAACGGAGCTCGTGTGCTAAAGTTACGCAAGTTTGAAGTTTACTTAATCGAGTACGCCCATCGTAACTTTGGAGTACGCCAGCGTACCGGGAACCGCCTCAGCTACGCATGCAATGACGTCACTCGAGTGCATACGCATGCAATGACGTTGCGTACGCCCAGCGTAAGGCTTAGTACGCCTAGCGTACCTAGATTTACGCCCAACGTAATCCAATTTTCAGCACCATATAAATAGAATGCGAGGGCAACCGATTTCTTTTGCCAAAATCACTTCCATCTCTCCCGTTTTACCTCAATTTTCGTGCAAGAAATATCCTGAAGCCCCAGTATCATTCCCGAGTCCCGAAGCCCCGAAGATCCCGAGAAGTATAATTCCCGAGCCGAAGCTCTGCCCGCGAGGAGCCCGGTTTTGTGAAGATCTTCCAGATCTACCGAAGAATACTACTTCTACAAGTCGTAGTGTTGTCCGATCATCTTCTGATCAAGTGAGCGTGTAGTCACTTTCTTCTAACGCATAACTATGAAGTATTTTATACGAAATACGTGTTATGTGTATATTTTGTTGTTATATGTGTGAATGTATATTCACTTTCTTCTATCTCATAGATATGATTTATTCTCTACGAAATACGTGTTATGTGTATGTGTCTCATCTGGGCTTGGAATATATATTGAATGAGAATGCTATACAGGTTTTAAACTATGTATAAAAATATATATTTTTATCTATTAATATGTCGGGTAGAACATGGGTAGATAGTTGATGTGTGATAAACAGATGAGAGGCCTCGATGTTGTTTTTGATTCAGTCATCTAGCGGAGTTTAGTTGACGACCACAGACTTTTCTAGACAGTCTTGTGGAACGCTAGCAGGATCGCCACCTGTAGGCGTTAATGAACTTGGGTGTTCATTCGTTGTACTCCATCCCCCTCATGGTTGCCTTATTTGACATATATTGCTGGGAAACCCCCGAATGCATGTGTTGTCGCCTCGATGAAATATTCTTAGACTAGGTCCCTTGTGTCATTTGTTTTAGGGACATAAAGTGAGAATAACGGGAATGGGTAATTGGGTTATTGTTGGTTAATGAAAATAAATTTAATTACTTATTGTGGGTTGAAAACTCTATATGCTCACCGGGCTCCCAAGCCTGACCCACTAGGTTTTCTTTGTATTACAAGTAGTGGCGTCAGAGCATAAGTTGGATGACTTGTCAAGTTATTTTTGGATTATAGACCTATTGTTGTAAATAACTGTTATAAGGTTTGTATTTAAATGTTTATGCTTTTGGTCTGTTTATCGGAACATGACATCCCGAGTATTGTAATATAATGAAAAATACATTTCTTTAAGAAATGCTTTGGTAAATCTTATTTTTATCATATTTTGTTTTGGGAAAAAATTCCGCAAGTCTTTTAATCAAAGGATTACTCTGAAATCATTTTAAAAGCATAAATTAAACCGGTCTTTTCTGACCGTGATTTTGGGGATGTCACAGCAACCATGTGGGGGATGGAGTACACCGGTGAACACATCGTTCACAAACACCTACAGGTTGCGAGCCTGCTAGCGTTCCACTGGACTGTCTAGAAGAGTCTGTGGTCGTCATCCATACTCCGCTAGATGACAGAATCAACAACAACAACATCAAGGCCTCTCATCATTTTATCATACATCATCTATTACATCTACCCATGTTTTAACCCCACATTTTTGTAGATATAAAATACATATACAGTTTAAATCATTTAAAACATGTATAAAATCATTCACCCAACAAAGACAACAAGTATTCAGATAATATGCACACATAGCACGTAATTTATATAAAATACTTCATATCTATATATAAGATGAAAGTGACTATGCACTCACCTGATTAGGTGGTGACTCTGCACTTGAACAACGCTTCGTTATCTCAAAATAATTTCCCCTCGACAAAACCTAGTATCAATACCATTAGGGTTTAGTCTAACGTTAACCGCGACTAATTAATAGTCTAGTTGTTATTATTATTATATAAGCGTTAAACAACACTCATATAACTCATAATAATAGCCCAAATAATTATTTTAAGGACCTAATAACATTACTATAATTATTTGAAAGCTATATTAAAAACTACGTAAGCGTAGCTCACTTACAGCGGATTTTAAAGAAAATCAGGTTTCGCTTCGAGCAGTGTTTCGAAACCGAAAGACCCTTTTTCTTGGGACTCCGAGAGCCTTGGGGCTTCGTTTAGGTGCTAGGGATTTTTCCTAGGGTTTAGGGGGTTAAAATGGGTAGTGAGAGAAAGTAGAGAAAGAAAGGAATGAAGAAATGAGTGATTTCCTCGGCGGCCCTCGCAGGGTACTTATAGGGGCGAAGCCTCGGTGGTACGCGGCGCGTTCAGAGGAGCTACGCTGGGCGTAGCTTCGGATGAGGTTGCCAGTTGCGTCCAGCTGTCTTGCACTTCGGACCGGATAAGAACTAAGGGAACGCGGGGCATTCTGGATCTCATACGCGGGGCGTAGAGCAAAGGCGAGGCGACGTGGCATGATCAGAAGCGAGCCTTGTCATCAGTATCGGACGGCTGTGGCACTGCCACATCACCACTCCTATCATCAACTTCGTAATTTCGATTTTAAACTTCAAAAATCCGTATCTTCCTCATACGAGCTCTGTTTTTGACGTTCTTTATATCTACACGAAGGCGGGAATGTACTCTACAACTTCCGTTTATACTTCATCGGCTAATTTTGACTTTATTTTAAAAGTTATATTATTAACAGTCCGGGATAGGATTGGTCCGTTAAAAATTCATAACTTCTTCATCCGACGACCGTTTTCGTCTGTCTTTTTATCGTTACGCTACTATTAACGAGATCTTCGATTCTCGTTTAGGTTGTATCGGCTAAACACCGCTCGATTTAATATTCGAATTCCGGGCTGTACACTGCTAAGCCGAAAATTCGAAAAATCATAACTTCCTCATACGAAGTCAGATTTGGGCGTTCTTTTTATGGACGCTCTCGGTTTATCGTATTCTACGACTTTCATTTAGATAGATAAGGCTAAAACTCGCTCTATCGTAAATTCACTATTTACGCTTCCCGGTATCGTGCCGATTCCATCGCGAAACTTCAACGGGTTATAACTTCTTCGTTACAACTCGAATCTCGACGTTCTTTATATCTCTGGAATCCTTGTTTCGACCACTACAGCTTTATGTAAAGATATCAGGTTTATCTCACACTTTAATTTTGACGCTTATTTTGATCATTTATTTATTATACATTTATAAATAAGTAATAAGCACACAAATACACATAATTCACATAATACTTAAATATTTCGTCTTTATTACTTCGAAAAGAGTTACAATAGTTGACCTAGACTATTACATCGTCTAAAAATGCTTAGCCCTAAAACCCGGGCGTTACAATTCATTTCCGTTTAGGTCGATGATGATGTTCCTAATACGATCACTAAAAGGTACGGATTTTCCACTGGCAACTTCCACAATTAGGTCATTATCAAGTTTTTCTACAGACAATGCTAGTTTCTCACCAAACTTATGTGACACAAAGGAGTAGTTTGCTCCGGAATCAAATAGTATATTGGCAGGCAAACCATTTACAAGGAAGGTACCTGAAGCGATATATGCTACCTCCTTTGTAGCTTCGAGCGTCATCTGGAAGGCTTTAGCCTTCGGCTTTGGTGGAATATTGGGTCTTGCTGCCTCCTTCTTCCTCGGGCAGTCCCTGGAAATGTGCCCTTCCTCATTGCACTCATAACATACCTTTTTAGTGAACGTGCACCCGCTGGCATAGTGCCCGGGCTTTCCACACTTAAAGCAAGTGACCCATCCGTTACATTTGTCATGGTGCTTCTTCTTGCATCTGTCGCATCATTTTGCTTCGACTCCTCCTCCTCTCAAACCAGACTTTGAGAATTTACTCTTCTTGCTGGACCTCGAGGATCCATCAAATTTCCTTTTCTCACCAACCTCAACCCTCTCCAGACCCCTTTCCTTCTGTTGGGTCTCCACATTCTTAGCTGCTCGAATCGCTGATTTCAGAGTGGTTGCTATCTTGACTGTCGGGCCAAAGTCGGCTGGCAGTCCATTTGCGTACCTCTCAATTTTGGAGAGTTCGGTTGGCACCAGGTACGGAAATAACTTCATCTTCTCAGTGAATGCAGTAGCATAGTCGTTTAAATCATCCTTATCTCTCCGAAACGTTTACATGCTAGTTCTAATATCGTAGTCGTACGTTTAGAATCTTGAACACATAAGGTTTCCAGATCCGGTCGGCAACAAACCATAGATCCGAACAAATAATAGCATATAGCACATAAAAGCATTTTAGGCATCTTTCCTAAAATAAACTAGTGCTTGTGTCTAAAATATACTAGACACTCATCTCACAGTCATCACTTAGCATTATAAGTTTAAGTCTAGAAATCCTACAAATTCCTAGTTCACTTAAACTAATGCTCTGATACCAACTGTGACAACCCCATTTTCACGGCAAAAAAATATCGATTTTGTTTATGCTTGTTTGAAAATCAGAGTAACATTTTACATAAAAGTGTTGCGGAACTTGTTCCCAAAATAAAAATATGATAAAGATTTATCAAAGCATTTCCGTAGACATGTATTTCATTAAAAAGACTCGGGATGTCATGTTCGATACATATCAAAAGCATAAACAGTACAATATAAGTCTTACTACATTATTTCATATCTACAGGCCTATATCTGTAATCCCTCATCAAAAACATCACATTTATGCTCAAACGCCGCTACCCGTAATACATGAAACTGAGTGGGTCAGGCTTGGGAGTCTGGTGAGCACATAGGTTTTCAACCGACAATAAATAAGTTATTTAATTTCATCAACTAACAATAACCCGATTACACGTTCCAGTTATCCTCACTTTACGTCCCTAAACATGCACCTATTATAAGGTACCTAACCTAAGGATCATCATCGGGATGGACACTACTGCTAAGGGGATTCCTCGGCAATAAATGTCCTTAAGGCAACCATGAGGGGGATGGAGTACACCGGTGAACACATCGTTCACAAACACCTATAGGTTGCGAGCCTGCTAGCGTTCCACTGGACTGTCTAGAAGAGTCCGTGGTCGTCACCCATACTCCGCTAGATGACAGAGTCAACAACAACAGCATCGAGGCCTCTCATAATTTTATTACACATCGTCTATTACATCTACCCATGTTTTACCCTAGCATTTTATTAGATATAAAATACATATACAGTTTAAATCATTTAAAACATGTATAAAATCTTTCATCAGCATAGACATCAAATATTCAGACAACATGCACATATAGCACGTAGTTTATATTAAATAGTTCATATCTATATGTAAGATGAAATTGACTATGCACTCACCTGGTAAGGTGGTGATTCCGAACTCAGACAACGCTTCTTTACTCTTAAAACAATTTCCTTCGACAAAACCTAGTATCAATACCACTACGGTTTAGTCTAACGTTAACCTCGATCGACTAATTAATAGTCTAGCTATTATTACTATTGTATAAGCGTTAAACAACACTCTTATTTAACTCATAATAATAGCCCAAATATTTTAAGGTCCTAATAATGTTACTATAATTAATTAGAAGCTATATTAAAAATAGCAAAGGCGTAGCTTACTTACAGCTCGTTTTTATTAAAAAAAAAACTGGGCTTCGCTGGAGCAGCGTTTCCGAGCCGAAAGCTTTTCTTCTCAGAGTCGTCGGGCGCTCTGGGGCTTCCTTCTCGTGCTAGGGAAGTAGGGAGGTTCCCTAGACTTGGGAGGGGTTTATGGAGGCCAGAGAGAAGTTAGAGAGAGAAAGAAAGGTTATGGTGTGAAGAAATTATGAAGGATTCATCCTTTATTTATAGGGATTTTATCTTAGAGTAGCCCCTAAGCTTCGTCTGTATCTTCCGTGTATGAGCTCCGTTTTCTACGTTATTTATATTCACGCGTTGGTATTTACGATTACTACACCTTTCATTTAAACCTCATCGGCTAATTCTCATTCTATCTCTGATTTACAAAAACTGTATCGTATTTATCGCGCTCGAAGAGTAGAGACTAAGCTTCGTCCATATCTTTCGCATACGAGCTCCGTTTTCGACGTTATTTATATCCACACGTTGGTATTTACAAGTACTACAACTTTCATTTAGATCCCATTGGCTAATTCTCTTTCTATCTCAGATTTACAAAACTGTATCGAATTCGCCGCGCTCGAAGAGTAGGGACTAAGCTTTGTCCATATCTTTCGCATACGAGCTCCATTTTCGATTGTCTTTCTATTGTTTAACTCCTATTAATGATATCTTCATTTCTCATTTAGATTATTTTGGCTGAAAATCGACCAATCTAAAATTCGAATTTTCGGGTTGTGCATTATTGTGCTAAATCTTAGAAAAATCATAACTTCCTCATACGAAGTCAGATTTGGGCGTTCTTTTTATAGACGCGCTCGGTTTATGTGACAACCCAAGTTGTCCCGTTACATTTCCCCGTTACCGCTAACGGAATATTTCAGTTTATAAAAGTTCTATTAATTAGAGGTCGTCAACTTAATAAACATCCCAATTGTTTACATTTAATATGCTGTTAAGTCGTGATAAAAGGAAATAAAAACACAGGACACCCATTTCCATTACTTGGAAAATGTTAAGTTTTATTGTTACGACCACTAAATCGGGTGCGACCAAAAGCCCCGTTTAACGGCAGTATTGGGTAGAATTCCACTGAGCTCCAACTCCCACCCATATATAAAGGGGAGTAAACTCCATTTGGAGCTTTTCCACCCTCTCTCTCTAGACCCGTTTTCGCCCCAAATCTGCAACCAAACGCTTCCAAATTGTAAGTCCGCTTACCCTAGACTATTCTAAACATTATGATTCGTGTTTATAGCATAGAATTGGACTTGGAACATGTGTTTGCGGCCAAGGAGCATGCTTGGGCCGTAAACACTTAATAAGTGGGTTTTTAAGCAATTTAACCCCTCCAAACCAACATTGGGACTTAGATACAACCTTATGGCTTGCAAATCCGGACTTAGAACACCCTAGTCATGAATTTTGAGGAACAAATAGGAGTTTAAGGCCAAGGAATGTGCTTGGGTCGTAAACCCCTCAAACATGGGGTGTAAACTCATTTTTACATGTTTAAAAGCCCTAGAACTCCACCAATAGCCTTGGAATAAATCCTAGAATCATCTAAAAATAGTTTGGGGACCTTAAACATGTCAAACACCCTCCATTTAGGAGTTTACGGCCAAAGCTTCCCAAGAAATAGCTCCAGGGCCGTAAACTCATAAAAACATGTGGAAAGGTGCCCTAAATTCATACCAAGGCTTAAGACATAAATTAGGGGCTTGTCCTTTTGGGTTAGATCAATTAAACTCAATAAAATGAAGGAGTAAAAGGATTTTACGGCCCACACATGTGTCAAGGCCGTAAACACCCTTAAACATGCCCAAAACATTGATTTAATCCCCCAAAATGGCATCATACTTCATTATAAATTACTAGCAAGGCATTAGGGGATTTAAACTTCACAAAACTCTAAGGATGAGAGTTTACGGCCATAAACTCCCTTAGGAGTTGACCTTAGGCCATAAACTCCAAGATCATGCCCTTAGAAGCCTCAAACCCACTCATGCCTTTTTGGAAAAGTACTTAGAATAATTCCATGAGCAAGTAGAAGCCTTAAAACACACTAGATACCATCACCATGAGTTTACAGCCGTAAACTCATGGTGAGATGTCCCTGGACCGTAAACACAACTTTGGGAGTTTACTCTCGGATAATAAACTCCATTCCTAAGCCATACACACCTTTAGACGCTACCCGGGACACCCAAACACTTATCCAAAGTGTTTTCCGCTCCTTTGAGCGCGTATATTTGTTTAATTAGTATTAAATATACTAATTGTATGTGAACATATGTTATCATATGTTAAATAGGTCATTATGTGTGTTCAAGTCCTTGCGTGACACCGAACGCCCAAACGGCACCTTCGTCGGACCTACTTACACCAGGTGAGTTCATACCCCTGAATGAACCTTTTAAATGTTTTAACATGTTTTATAGGGGGGAATACAAGTTAAACATGCCAGTTATCATATCAATCACATGTGATTGATAACCCGCATGCACAAGATTTTACCACTGTACACTGTTTTACCGAGTAGGACACTATAAATGGCTTTCAGAAAAGGGTTTTCACCTGTTCAAGTTCTTACTTTTATTGCTTTATCAAAGTTCCATTTTCAAACTGATTTATGAAAGATTCCCAAAGATTTCTAAAGGTTTTCACACTTATTTTACCAAAGAATACAAATGCGATTTTTCCTGAGTATAAAGGTTTTTCCAAGGTTTTCATGTAAACTTTTACTTGTTAGTTACTGCTGCTTCACTTATACTTATTTTTAAACTCCTACTCGATAACACTTTCACGTTGTGATGCGTTTATACTTGGTATTGTCTCTATTTCGCTTATACTTGTAGTCGCTTATACTTGATAGACGCTCTTACTTCACTTATCGTCGTTTCCACTTCGTGATACACTTATCCTCGGTACACTTATACTTCACGATTCGATTATCCCACTATGTACGCTTATACTTCATGAATCGGATGTTCCACTGTACGCTTATACTTCACGACTCGGATGTTCCACTGTACGCTTATACTTCACGACTCGGATGCTCCACTGTACGCTTATACTTCACGACTCGGATGTTCCACTGTACGCTTATACTTCACGACTCGGATGTTCCTCTGTACACTTATACTTCACGATATGATTCCACTCGATACACACTCAAGCGTAGTTAGATGTATGTCTGTGCTTGTATAGATGCATATAAATAATGATTGAAGGACTTAGGAAGGCTTGTCCCGCCCTATTTCCTTTTCTTCGTTGAGATGTGGTCTGGTGGGATCAGATGTCCATCCGAAGGTCGTTGATTCATTAGTTATATATTATGTACACAAGCATAGACATATGGGTTACTTCAGTCAGTTCGGTTATGAGTCTCTACCTCTAGTTCAGCACCTGCATTAGAAACCCACTAGTTGGAAGTCTCTACCCACTATTTGGGATGCATCTTCAGGACACGGCCTTCTCCGTCGTCTAGTTGGTAACCAGAGTCTCCTGTAGGGAGAGTGGACATTGTGTGTATAGATCTATACGGGATTGACACCCCCGCACCCTGACTGCTAGCTACAGTCCACAGCTCACCAAGCCAAGGGGTGACAAATGTCACATTATATAGACGCTTGTAGGGCGTCTGGTACTCTAGTGTCGGTTAGTATGGTTACGAGTATCCCGGGTTACTTTATAATTCATGGCCTTAAGGTAACGACATTTCGCCAGCAATTTTACACTGTATGCCGGTAATTCAATTTCAGAGTCACACTGTTTTGACCTTACAAGACGTATCTTTCATTTGATACTGTCTGGGGTCTGTCTCCTCTGTTTTGACCTTACAAGACGTATCTCTCATTTGATGCTGTCTGGGGTTAGTATCCACTGTATTCACTGTTTTAGACCTTGCTAGACATATCTTTCATTTGATATTGTCTGCGGTCTGTACTCACTGTGTTGGACCTTACCAGCTGTACCTTTCATTTGGTACCTTCTGGGGTCTGTGTCTCTATTCGTTAGACTGAACCAGGCGTGTCGTTCGTTCGATACCCTCCTGGAGTCTATGATTCCTTTGCCTTAGCCAGCAGTCCTCACTACTGAGGCATAGGTTATTTCCCTGTTGTCTCTTACTTTCTTTAATAATCAAATTCTGTATTTTGATAATGATAGCAATTAAGGGAAAACCACTTTTTACCACATAACACTGACCAGTCTTGGTAAGAAGGCTGCTTTGATTAAAGAAAATATAGGATTTTCTGGAAAGAACTCTAATACACTGTAAACACTTAAACTATTACTTTATAAAGTTATTTGAATGAAATGTCACTAAATACTTATGAACTCACCAGCATTTGTAAAAATGCTGATACTCGCTTTTCAAATAACTTGTATTCTCAGGTTAGCATTAGACAGGTACATCCCCGGAGCTGTTGATGAAGTTAGCTTAGTACCACGCTGTATTTATTCTATTACTTGTATTACTTTGATGTATTAATGTAACCATGTAAAACTATTACTATTAATGCAATGTTTTGTTGTACTTTGATTACTATAATGCATATGTTGTGATACTTGACATGACGTCATCCACCCCAGAACGTTTCCGCCGTTCCGGTTTTGGGTGTGATAGTTTAACATATTCTATGTCTTTCCTTTAGATTGCTAAGGCTAAAAATCACTCCATCGTAAATTCACTTTTTACGCTCCCTGGTGTCGTGCTAGTTTTGCCATGAAACTTCGACGGGTCATAACTTCTTTGTTATAACTCGGATTTCGGCATTCTTTGTATATCCGAAATCCCTGTTTCGACCACTAAAAATTTATGTAAAGATATCAGCTTTATCTGACACTTTAATTTTGATGCTTATTTTTATCCTTTATTTATTATACATTTATAAATAAGTAATAAGCACATAAATGCACATAATTCACATAATACTCAAATAATTCATCTTTATTACTTCAATAAGAGTTACAATAGCTGACCTAG